>NC_084805.1:1080559-1375559 GCF_963583255.1 Pyrus communis
GGTTTTTTCTGATGGTTCAAATACGTTCCAGGAATCAGCTTCGGAACAAGCAATGAGTCTTCCAAGGTTAATTTTCTTTACTTTTTTTTATTTTTTATTTTTATCTTTTACTAATCTTGCATAATTTGTTTAAGGAGAATTTATGGAGCTTTCTGAGAGTTATTAACTATTTACTATTCAGTAAAATTTCATAATGTAACTTCTGGAAATGCAGAGAGCAATGCAAGGGTTCACAGAAAAGATTGTGGGACTGATTAGTGATATATGTTAAATTTCTGAACCCCTATCTGTTTGTTTGTTTTTCATTTTTCTATTGATAGAGATATATAATCAAGAAGGAAACTTTGTCAAGAAATTCAAAAAATTAAGAAAAAGTCGGATGATTTGCGTTGAACTAATAATCAAATGGTTGTTGGATTTTGATTTCGCAAGAATGCTTTGAAAAGTTTTTTCCTCTGGGATTTGATGATTTCATTCCACGTGATTTGGCATTCCATCTGTAACATTCAATTGTTGATGTGTACACTGACTCTTAACTGCTTTGATTTTGAACATCAGTGCATGGATTTGTGACAAATTTATGTAAACTTTGATGATTGGATGCACTTGTTTTTTTCCCTTAGATAAGTGCACTGGTGGTGATATTTTGAATGCGGGAAAGTGGAGATGATCTTCGGATAAAAAGAAAAACTTGCCCAGGTACTTCAACTTTCCATTCTAATAACTGGCATTTTATTTTTCTAAATGTTTTACGCATAGAGAGAGATGAATTATGTACTATGAGGATCAGATTTCGTTCCTTAGACTTTAGTTGTTTGAGGTTATGATTGTTTAAGTTTGATCTTCTTTCGTTTTACCTGTTCATTCAGTTACTGTTTGCAGTACCCAATTTACAGCAACTGTTTTTTCCAATGGCATTGACTTGGAGCACCCAAAGAGCCTCTTCATCTTTTCTTTCAAATGATTTAGCTCCTGGATGGAAGTATGATGTGTTTTTGAGTTTCAGGGGTGTAGACACCCGTAGGGGTTTTGTATCCCATTTATACCATGAATTGTGCAAGTGCCAAGGAATTACGACTTTCTATGACGATCGAGAGCTTGAAAGAGGGTTTTGCATCGCATACAGCAATCATTGTTCTCTCTCCAAAATATGCTCATTCCAAATGGTGCTTGGACGAACTCACAAACATTGTTCAATGTATGGAAGCGAGGAAATCAATTCTGCCGATCTTTTATGAGACAAATCCATCTGACGTAGGCAATCAAAGGGCGTCTTTTGCCGAAGCCTTCGCTAAGCATGAAGAAAAGTTCAGTAGTACCGAAGACAAAAAGAAGGCGACCCAGTGGAGATCTGATTTAAAAAAAGTATCCAAAATTTCTGGGTGGCATTCGAAGAATTTTAGGTAAGCATGCATATTTGAATGTTTCGTTGTTGTTCTTACTTTGGTGCCCCTGTTTGGCTAACTTATTATACTATTCTTCCATCCAGCTCTGAAAGACAGCTAATTGATGACATTGTCAATTGCGTGCGGAGGAAAGTGCAAGCTACATGCAGGCTATTAGATTCCTCACAGAAGTTAGTCAGAACTGATTCTGCACTCGAGCAACTAAGTTTGCTGTTAGCTCATGATGCAAATGATGTTCGATTTATTGGGATAACTGGGATGGGTGGCGTAGGCAAGACTACTCTTGCTAAGCTAGTTTATGATAAAATCGTCCATCATTTTGAAGTTCACTGCTTTCTTGAAAACGTTAGAGAGGTTTCTGTAACAGAGCCTACTCTAGTTCGTCTTCAAAAACAACTTCTTTGCCCAATCTTGAAAGAAAATATTGAAAACGTTAGAGACCAACAATGGGGAATCCATTACACGAAGAAATGCTTATGCAACAAAAAGATTCTTCTAGTACTTGATGACGTGGATCAAGTAAACCAGCTACAAGTACTAGCTGGAAAGAAAGATTGGTTTGGCATGGGAAGTAGAATTATCATTACAACAAGAAATCAACGTCTGCTGGTCGAGCATGACATAACATTGTGTCATACTGTCGAGGTGTTAAAAGATGCCGAAGCACTTGAGCTGTTTAGCCTGCACGCCTTTAGAAAAGACCAACCTGAGGAAGATTTTTTGGAACTGTTTAAGTATTTCATTAATCGTGCTGGAGGCCTTCCATTGGTTCTTAAAACCTTGGGGTCTTCTTTGTATGCGAGAGGTCAAGGTGCATGGAATAGTGTACGAGATAATCTAAGGAAAATTCCTATTCCAACAGTTTTTGATTCACTCAAAGTTAGTTATGATGGACTAGAAAAGATGGAGAAGAGAATTTTTCTCGATGTTGCGTGTCTCCACAAAGGGAAGCCCACGACGGAAGTATTGCGGATGCTAGACAATTCATTTGGAATTTCTAGTAGTAGTATGATAGATGTACTAATTGAGAGATTTCTCGTATACAATTTCGAAAACATGATAGGGATGCATGATTTGATGCAAGAAATGGCATGGACAATTGTTCATGAAGAGTTTGAAGAGCTTGGTCTACGCAGCAGGTTGTGGCTTTATGATGACATTTTTTTATATACTCACGACCAATACGGTAAGAAGTTAAATTCTAAGTTTGAAAGAAGATACGATTTCTTTTTACACTAGTAGACTTGATTGTCAAATTAATTTATCCTTTTTTCTTAATTGTTAGGGTTCGAGAGCAATTAAAGCTATATCCTTACGCCCGCCCAAAGTAGAAGAGGTGCCCCAATGGAATTGCGAAGCCTTCTCTAAGATGCATGGACTGAGGTTTTTGGAATTCAATAATTTGATATTTTCTTCGGGTCCGAAATTTCTTCCATGTTCCTTGAGAATTATAAATTGGAGTTGGTATCCTTCCAAGTTTCTTCCAACCAGCCTTCGCCCGTACTTGCTTACTGAACTTAACATGCCTAATAGCAATCTTCTTCGGCTTTCGGAGGGAAAAATGGTAAGAGTAATATTAAATAAATCCCCAGTCAGTACTCATTTTCTAATTTTGTCCAATGATACTTTAACACATATTTTATTGTTTAAAAAAATAATGGACATGTTAAAAACAAGAACATGTGACATTTTTTTATTGGACCAAAAAAAAAAAAAAATAGTCGATGTACTTGCTAATGAGTACCTAAGTATTATCCATCCTTGAATAAATGTAGTTTAATTTACAAAATAATCATTTACTTTTTATTTATTTATTGTTTTGAATAAATTTTAAGATTGTAGAAGCCAAATATATGATATGAACCTTACGGTGTTGAATAGGACTTGCCCAAGTTGAAATATCTCAATCTTGCCTCCTCCAAGAAATTGATTAATACCCCAGATTTCAGTGGTTTTCCAAATCTTGAGATGTTGGATCTTTGGGATTGTAAGAATTTAGTTGAAATTCACCCGTCTGTTGCATTCCTCAAAAGACTTAAAATTCTGAACCTTAGAGGATGTGAAAGCATTAAGAGCCTCCCAAGTGAGTTTGAAATGGATTCTCTTAAATCTTTATCGCTTGATGGCTGCTCAAATGTGAAAAAGATACCAGAATTTGGGGAGCAAATGAAGAATGTGTCCACGATTTACTTGGATGGGACAGCAATCGAGAAAATACCTTCATCAATTGGACATCTGGTTGGCCTTAATAGTTTGAGTCTAAGTCAGTGCAAAAATCTCTTAAACCTTCCAAGGGCTATTTGTAATTTGATGTCTCTTACATATCTCAATGTGATGGGATGCTCAAAACTTGACAAATTCCCAGGAGACATGGATCACTTAAAAGTTTCTTAGATGTGGAGACACAATGACAGAGCCGCTTGTGGGTATGAAAAATCTTAAAGATCTATTTTTTAAATGTGAACTAGATGCTAAACCAAGGGAAGGGTGGGGCCTTCTCCGCTTATTAGGACTTGGAAAGAGTCGTCCTGATCCTCCTTGTTGGGGTTTGGTGCTGTCTTCTCTAAATCGTTTTTGCTCTATGAGACAGTTATATCTAGAAGATTGTGAACTCTGTGAAGGAGATATCCCAGATGATATTGGCTGCTTGTCCTTTTTGGAAGAGTTGCATCTCAACGGAAATAATTTCGTCAATCTACCTGAAAGCATTAGACGCCTTTCTAAGCTCCAGTGTCTTGTTTTGGGTGGGTGCAAAAGCCTTCAAGAATTGCCACCTCTTCCATCAAATAGCGAATTATATGTATCTCTATGGGATTGTACATCCTTAAAAAGGTTGACAGATGCATCCAAGTTGAGTAGCAGATTCACCAATTTGTATGACTTTGACTTCACTTGCACGAATTGCATTGCATTGGTTCAAGATGAAGGCTGGATTAATACAATACTCTCAAGGATTCCAAGATTTGTCGCTCAATATGAGGTACTCTCTCTCTCTCTCTCTCTCTCTCTCTCTCTCTCTCTCTCTCTCTAAAATAGTTCTTTTCTTACAGGTATCGTCTCCAGCTCCCGCCGATAAGTACCTTGTATTGCCTGGAAGTGAAATTCCAAAGTGGTTCAGTAATCAGAGTGTGGGAAATTCAGTAAATGTGAACCTTCCACCACCATCATGTACCGACTGGCTGGGGATTGCCTTTTGTCTTGTTTTTCAAGATCCTAACCAAAACTTGGCCAATCGACCTGCTTATATTGGTCATGTCATTGAGCTTTTAAATAACAATTTGCGTCATAACACAGGGTCACTTCTGCCGGAACATCTTTGGGTATTTTATTTGCCTCATAAATATTGTCATGAGGAACAATTTTTATTCAGAACTTACATTTCAGATGTGAGAGTGCCAGAAAAACAATACGCAGACTTCAATTGTGTGAAGAAGTGTGGGGCTCGTTTGGTGTACAAGCAAGATTTGGAAGAACTAAACCAAACATTGACAATCCTGAAACGAACACATGAATATAGTGACGAGGAAGCTTCAAGTGGACCTGTAAGTGCTAGCTTCAACGACACAGAACAAATCCACAAAAGACATTGTTACTAGTCACCATCTTATAATAAATGCAGGCAAGTCCCCATCAATTTATCCCATCAGCTTTGTAGTCTTAAAAGATATTTTCTGCTTCACCATCTTAGTCAATGGATCTAATCTCACGAGTTATAAAGAACGAAGAAAAATCTGCTTAATTTCTCATTGCAATAGTTTTTCATTTCAGTCCCCTGTAAAGTCAGTTGCATCATAAACTTGGGAAGAATTGGCAAAGCTGGAGTTGAAGCAGGACAAATACTATCCGACCGCCGTGGGGTCGGCCTCCATGTTTCTTCCTGGTACAAGAATGAACCACGAGGTTCATTTTCTGAAGACACCGGGGAGTTGAATTTATTTTTAACTAATGGAAAAACACTGTTGTCTTGGTCTGCAGTCATCTATTGTTGTACAAACAACAAAATTCGAAAGGAGTATTTGGATGAAACACGAAACTTAATTCAATCTTTCGAACATCATTTGAATTATTAAGTCCATCAGATTATAACAAAATGCTTGAGACCATGTCAATCATGATTAAACAGACAAGGCAACTCAGCATTTCATTACTATAAGACATCAAACACAATTTCAGACTACAAATTCTGCAACAAGAAGCTCCTACTTTCTCTTCCACAAACTGCACTGAAATCCTACTAATTGTGAGGTTACTTGATCTATTACAAGTTTTGTGCAGTAAACTTGAAGTTTAATTTGATGAAATGGTTTAGCTCATTCTTTTAGTATCAAGTGTTGTTTGAAAGCGTCAAATGTGAAACTAGTTAATTAATTCAAAAACATTTGACAAAACAAACAATTCAAAGTGACAAAAGATTTACATTGATTTGACATAAGTTTACATCTAGTGCAAAGACGGTAAAGAAATTTTACTAATAACCAATGGAGATCATAAATAGAATTTTAACTCTCAAACCCCAAATCCTAGAGACACCCAATAGTTCTCACTCAAGCAAAATATAAAGGGAGAAGATGAAAATACATAATCTCCCAAAAGCCAAAAAATGTAGCACCAATATCTTGGATGTGTAATTGCCAAAACCTTTTATTTTTCTCTTTGCTAATGGGAACCAAAAGAAAAGCATCCAATGCCTGCTGCTCCTTTTTTTTTAATAGGAAAACTAATGAAAATGATTTGAAAACTTTGAGTTTAAACAATAAGAACAAAATAAAGGGTAAAATAAATATTACCAGGATTAACTTTTTAGTATAAAAATATGATTTTTCGTTAAAAGGAACAGTACCATGAACTTTCGTTAAAGTTCTTTTTTTTTTTTTTTTTTTTTTTTTTGCCGGCCTTTGTTTTTAAGGAACCGAAAGTCATTGCTTGCCTTTCTTTTTCTCTTTGGTGATGCGAACCAAAAGAATAGCATCAAATGTCTTATAAAATTGGCTCCTTGCTGCCTTTAACATAGTCATCACGTGGCTCGACCGAAGTCAGAGAAAGTGAGCCAGCCTTCCGGAAATGGTGAATTCATAATATAATGTCCTTATTTTGACGTAGGTTAGGGTTTCCTTTATGTTTTTCCAGTAGTCCGCTTTCCCCTTTTCGAAAAGGGTTGGGGTTTGAATTCCGATTCCCACATACACCTTGATTTTGATGCCGTCGGTCGGTCATTATTATCTACCCCGGACGCAAGGAAATCCCGGAAAAGCAGAAGGCCGGCGTGTAACTTAACCAGTAATGGCCCGAGAACATGGAGCTATTAACAACCAATCAATTGGCTTCAGTCAAAGTAAACGGCCCAGTCGGAATGAGCCACTAAACCCATCAGTAAGCATCGGCTAAGACGATCAATTGTTTAGAATTTTAACCAAGAGTAAAAAATATTTTCTTCATTTATTTCCTATACTACCTCTCTGAATTTCCTATCCTACACCTCTGAATTTCCTATATCCTATAACTTCGCTGTGAGAATTTTCAGTGTGATTTACCTACTTTGCCTTGTCATTTGTCACTTTTGTGTACCTGTGTAAGTTTGTGTTGATGCTGTATTTTGTTTGGTAATTGTCAAAGTCCTTTCTCAGCCTTTTTGCTGTTGCACGTGTTGGTCATCGTTGCAAAAGGAAGGAGGTTCATTTTGCTTCCAGAACGAATCTCTCAAGTTCTCTCTCAGAACCACGAAACATCCTCATCCGTTCGACAGCATCTCCCCATGCAGGCTTCTCCCTCCTCCTCCGTTCGACAGCCTTTCCTCCGCTCCTTCTCGTGGGTATTTTTTTCATCTCTATTTTTCCTCAGAACTCTTGAGAAACTACTAACGAGAACGTCCTCTCACCGAAAAACAGCGAATCTGGTGTACATTCGAAGAAAATCTTAATCCCAGAAAATCTATTCTTTGGGTACTCTTTCCAGATTTATAATTTTGGCTTTTTATTTTTCTAATTTTTTAGGATTTTCTTCCATCAGCCTTTTTCTCTCCTAATCTTAGAGGGGGAAAAAATGTATTTCATTTTTTTGATTGTGTGGTTTGGAGGGTTGTTTTCTGATGGTTGAAATATGTTCCAGGAATCAGCTTCGGAACAAGCAATGAGCCTTCCAAGGTTAATTTTCTTTACTTTTTTTTTTTTTTTTACCTAATCGTGCATAATTTGTTTGAGGAGAATTTATGGAGCTTTCTGAGAGGTATTAACTATTTACTCTTCAGTAAAATTTCATAATGTAACTTCTGGAAATGCAGAGAGCAATGCAAGGGTTCACAGAAAAGACTGCGGAAGTGAAAAATTGTTTGAATCCCAGGGTGGTCCCATCATTCTCTCTCAAGTATATGAGCCCTTTTGAATTATAGTAATATATGTTAAATTTCTGAACCCCTAACTGTTTGTTTGTTTTTCATTTTTCTATTGATAGAGAAATATAATCAAGAAGGACATAGGCCAGAAATTCAAAAAATTAAGAAAAAGTCGGATGGATATGTGTTTGTATTGTATATTGTTTTCATAATGATTTGCGTTGAACTAATAATCAAATGGTTGTTGGATTTTGATTCCGCAAGAATTCGTTGAAGCATTTTCTTTTGGGATTTGATGATTTCATTCCACGTGATTTTGCATTCCATCTGTAACATTCAATTGTTTATGCGTACACTGAATCTTAACTGCTTTGATTTCGAACATCCTATTGTGTCACTCGGTGACATGGATTTGTGAGAAATTTATGTAAACTTTGGTGATTGGATGCACATGTTTGTTTCCCTTATATAAGTGCACTGGTGGTGATATTTTGAATGCAGGGAAAGTGGAGATGACAATTGTTGTTGTCCTTTTTATTTAGAGCAAGTGGAAATGATCTTCGGATAAAAAGATAAACTTGCCCAGGTACTTCAACTTTCCATTCTAATAACTGGCATTTGATTTTTTTAAATGTTTTACGCATAGAGATGTGTACTATGAGTATCAGATTTCGTTCCCTAGACTTTGGTTGTTTGAGGTTATGATCGTTTAAGTTTAACGTTGATGAATTTTGATTGTGTTTTCAGTTATATAGTACTAATACACTAAATGTATAAGGTCTGATCGGTTACAAATGAAACAACTTTTTATTCCCAATTGCTTTCTTTATCATTTTTCCTTAATGGGTGATCAATTCCTGGCTTTTGAACTGTTTTTTGGCTGTGGGTGCTTTGTATTTATGAGCTTCAAGGCATAAAAATTTCTGAAATGCAGGAAAAGGGGAACAAGATACTTTTAGTTCAATGGGTTCTATGCGTTCTGCATTTCTTTTCATGGGGCTACGAATTGCCTTATCAGTGCTGCCAATTGTGGCTATTTAGAGGATAGTCTTTTACAGATAATAGGTTGCTTGAACATTTTTCTTTACTCAATGTTGAATATAGCTACTTAATTAGGTGACATGTATAATATATCATTTTATCAGACTCACTTTGCAGACAATTTATTAATCGAAATAGTGAAGCTATAAATTTAGACACACAAAACTAACACATTTATTGACAAACTCTATGATGCAGATTAGTTCAATATGCAATTGTAAAGCTCACATCTAATATGTCATCAAATATCTTGATATTGTGTGTCTAAATAGTTTTATTGAAAAAGAATCTGGACGTTATTTGAACTGCCTATTGTTATAAAAAGATCTGTATACATAAGTTTATAATTATCAAAAGATTGGCACTGTTCAATTGCTCATTGTTCAAAAGATAGAGGTTCTATGAAAGCTAGATTTATATACTTACATCCATAGTTATCACAAAGAAAGCGTGTATGCCTGATTTTTTTTGTTGACTACGTTTTCTAATCTTTGGGGTTTAACTAATTAAATTGGCATGCCTGTAGTTGGACCTTGCTTTGTTTATAGTCTATTTTGGGGTTTTATTCACACACATACATATATAACTAATTAAATTCTGTTTGTCAATAATTTTACTCACTTAATTAGCTAAGAATTGGTTTACATTTGGATAATATAGGTGTTGGTATAACAGGGGAGCTTTATATCTGCAAATGGTTGTTGGGTTGGAAGGTCTGCTCTCAAAGAAGAACAAATCAAGAGTAGAGTGAAACTGTACTTCTCGTTGATCTTCTATCGTTTTACTTGTTCATTCAGTTACTGTTTGCAGTACCCGATTTACAACAACTGTTTGTTCTGATGGCATTGAGTTTGAGCACCCAAAGAGCCTCTGCATGTTTTCTTTCAAATGAATCAGCTCCTTGATGGAAGTATGATGTGTTTTTGAGTTTCCGAGGTGTAGACACCCGCAAGGGTTTTGTATCCCATTTATATGACGTAGATCCCTCCGACGTAGGAAATCAAAGGGGGTCTTTTGCCAAAGCCTTCGCTGAGGATGAAGAAAAGTTCATTAGTACTGAAGACAAAAAGAAGGTGACCCAATGGAGAGCAGATTTGAGAGAAGTATCCAAGATTTCTGGCTGACATTTGAAGAATTTTACGTAAGCATGCATATGTGAATGTTTCGTTGTTCTTCTTGCTTTGGTGCCCCTGTTTGGTTAACTTATTATGCTTTTCTTCCTTCCAGGTGTGAAAGAGAGCTGATTGATGACATCGTCAAATGCGTGTGGAAGAAAGTGCAAGCTACATGCACGCTATTAGATTCCTCACAGAAGTTAGTCAGAACTAATTCTGCACTCGAGCAACTAAGTTTGCTGTTAGCTCATGACGCAAATGATGTTCGATTTATTGGGATAACTGGGATGGGTGGCGTAGGCAAGACTACTCTTGCTAAGCTAGTTTATGATAAAATCGTCCATCATTTTGAAGTTCATTGCTTTCTTGAAAACGTTAGAGAGGTTTCTGTAACAGAGCCTACTCTAGTTCGTCTTCAAAAACAACTTCTTTGCCCAATCTTGAAAGAAAATATTGGAAACGTTAGAGACCAACAACGGGGAATCAATTACACGAAGAAATGCTTATGCAACAAAAAGGTTCTTCTTGTACTTGATGATGTGGATCAAGTAATCCAGCTACAAGTACTAGCTGGAAAGAAAGATTGGTTTGGCACGGGCAGTAGAATTATCCTTACAACTAGAAATCAACGTCTGGTGGTCGAGCATGACGTGACATTGTGTCATAATGTCGAGGTGTTAAATGATGCCGAAGCACATGAGCTGTTTAGCCTGCACGCCCTTAGAAAAGACCAACCTGAGGAAGATTTTTTGGAACTGTCTAAGCATTTCCTAGATTATGCTAGAGGCATTCCATTAGTTCTTAAAACCTTGGGGTCTTCTTTGTATGCGAGAGGCCAAGATGCATGGAACAGTGTACGAGATAATCTAAGGAAAATTCCTAATCCAACAGTTGTTGATTCACTCAAAGTTATGATGGACTAGGAAAGACGGAGAAGAGAAATTTTCTCGATGTTGCGTGTCTCCACAAAGGGAAGTCCATGACAGAAGTATTGCGGATACTAGACAATTCATTTGGAATTTCTAGTAGTAGTATGATAGATGTGCTAATTGAGAGATCTCTCGTATACAAATACAATTGTTGATGCACAAAATTGGTGAGGACTTTGGTACAATAGAAAGTGTGAAGTTTATGACATTCGCTAGATTGCTCTGGTCATTAGTGTGGATAAGTATGTAAATGAATAGAGATAGGGAAGCAAACAACACAAGATGTACGTGGTTCACCCAGATTGGTTACATCTACGGAGTAGAGGAGTTCTCATTAGTTGTGAAGGGTTTACACAAATACATAGGTTCAAGCTCTCTTTTAGTGAGTTCTAGTGAATAGTTTAGTACAAATAACATTAGGGATTATTGTGGGAGAATGATCATCTTTTATAGAAGAGAGTTTCTAGCTTTGTTCTGACATTGACACGTGTCGTGTTGTGATTAACCTCAGATATCAACACGTGTCGCGCTGTGATTGGCTTCTGATACCGACATATGTCGTGTTGTGATTGGCCTCCTGGTTGGAAGAAAAGTCTTGTGGGTCATTGACGGTATGCTGTTGACCGGTGCTTAGTAGTTTCGGGATTGGTCAAGGATGGTACAAACAGTGCTCCCTTAAGTTCCCGAGTGAGGGAAGCTCCTCGGTTGGGGACTTGCAAGATCCAAGCCATTGAGTAATCACGAAACTTTCAAGTACCGAAGTGTGGTGTCGCCTTCACTTGCCTTCTCTGTCCTGTAAGTAGATGTGGCATCTTCTCTTGGAAGTACTTTTCCTTCATCCAGGAGTGGTATCTTTGGTTAGCGTTGACGCACAAGGTAATGTATCATTTTCATTTGAAGCTTACTTGTAGTTTTGGGTTTGGTCAAGTGCGATACAAACCATATAGTAGGAGTCCCCCAAGTCTCAAAGCGAGGAGATCTGCCGAAGAAGGTGACATGCAAGGTAAGCAATCAGGGTTCCAAGCAATCAGTCTCAGATCGGTAAGTTGATCTTGGGTTCCGGCTGATTGTACTCATTCTCCTTGTCTCTCATTCAGCAACAAGGATAAAGAGAAGAAACAGGGAGAAGAGATGATATGAGGTATTCTTGTTTTTGGAGAAGACAGACGAATTGGTACATGCTTTGTTGTACTTGACTTTCCACAGGTGTATTCTTGAACTGAGTTGGAGGGTTTTTTGGTTTCCTCCAAAGGAGCAAGTCGACTCCAGAATTTGAGAGTCAAAACAAGTCCGTCAAACCTGTAGTATGTTCGATCCCGATGATATGAGATAATTTTGCTGTTTGACAAAGTAATAGATGTGGTATGGTGAAGCTTTGTTCTTCGACAACGGTGTTGGCAAATGGCTGTTGATGCTTCTCGCTCTCTTCAATTAGAGCAATGATGCCGATGCCGATGTTGGATTTTTTATTTTGTTGAAGTTTGCATGTTGAAACTTCGTGGGTGGACCCTGTAGGTTGAAGTAGTGCTCCCTTGATTTCTTGAGTGAGGAAAACTTCTCGATTGGGGACTTGAAAAATCCAAGGCACTGAGTAGTTGCGAAATTTCTGAGTACCAAGGTGTGGTATATGGTAGGAGTCCCCCAAGTCTCCGGTCGAGAGACTTGACGAGGTAGGTGGCTTGCTAGTAAACAATTTTCCAAACAAAACTTTACAATTTTCCTTTCTAAGTGGTTGCCCAAAATTCCTCCTTTATGTATATTTGGTATGAAAGTTATTAGGTCCAAAGAAGAGGAGGCCTAGGCTCATTTCTTTTTTTTTTTTGAATTTTTGGCTTTTGTATTGAAGCTTTGTAGGTGAAGCTTTTGTGTTGAAGTTTTGTGGGTGAAGCTTTGGTGTTGAAGCTTTTGTGTTGAAGCTTGTAGGTGAAGCTTTTGTGTTGAAGCTTGTAGGTGAAGCTTTTGTGTTGAGGATTTGTAGGTGAAGCTTTTGTGTTGAAGCTTTGTGGGTGAAGCTTTTGTGTTGAAGCTTTGTGGGTGAAGCTTTGGTGTTGAAGCTTTTGTGTTGAAGCTTGTAGGTGAAGCTTTTGTGTTGAGGATTTGTAGGTGAAGCTTTTGTGTTGAAGCTTTGTAGGTGAAACTTTTGTGTTGAAGCTTTTGTATTGAAGTTTTGTTGGGCACCGTAACTTGATTTTGCTTCACACTATCTTGATCAAGAGTGTGAAGTTTTTGAGAATTGTAGTTGCTCTCCATTGATGAAACTTTGTTGTTAAAACTTTGTTTGATGTTGAAACTTTGTAGGTGAAGCTTTTGTGTTGAAGCTTTGTTGGGCACCATAAATTGATTTTGCTTCACACTATCTTGATCAAGAGTGAAATTTTTGAGAACTGTTGTTGCCCTTCACTTGTTGAAGCTTTTGTTGGCACCATAAATTGATTTTGCTTCACACTATCTTGATTAAGAGTGTGAGGCTTTTGATATTTATTGTTGCCCTCCATTTGTTAAAGCTCTTGTGGTGAAGTTTTTGTATTGAAGCTTTGTAGGTGAAGCTTTTGTGTTGAAGCTTTGTATGTGAAGTTTTTGTGTTAAAGTTTTGTAGGTAAAGCTTTGTATTGAAACTTTGTAGGTGAAGCTCTTGTGTTGAAACTTTGTAGGTGAAACTTTTGTTTTGAAGTTTTGTTGGGCACCATAAATTGATTTTGCTTCATACTATCTTGATGAAGAGTGTGAAGCTTTTGAGAATTATTGTTACCCTTCACTTGTTGAAACTTTTGTTGGCACCATAAATTGATTTTGCTTCACACTATCTTGATCAAGAGTGTGTGAGGCTTTTGACATTTGTTGTTGCCCTCTATTTGTTGAAGCTCTTGTGGTGAAGTTTTTGTATTGAAGCTTTGTAGGTGAAGTTTTTGTGTTGAAGCTTTGTAGATGAAACTTTTGTGTTGAAGCTTTGTAGGTGAAGCTTTTGTGTTGAAGGTAGGTAAAGCTTTTGTATTGAAGTTTTGTAGGTGAAGCTCTTGTGTTGAAACTTTGTAGGTGAACCTTTTGTGTTGAAACTTTGTTGGGCACCATAAATTGATTCTGCTTCACAATATCTTGATCAAGAGTGTGAAGCTTTTGAGAAATGTAGTTGCTCTCCATTGATGAAGCTTTGTTGTTAAAACTTTGTAGGTAAAACTTTTGTGTTGAAGGTTTGTTGGACACCATAAATTGATTTTGCTTCACACTATCTTGATTAAGAGTGTGTGAAGTTTTTAAGAATTGTTGTTGCCCTTCAATTGTTGAAGTTTTTGTTGGCACCATAAATTGATTTTGCTTCACACTATCTTGATCAAGAATGTGTGAGGCTTTTGACATTTCTTGTTGCCCTACATTTGTTAAAGCTCTTGTGGTGAAACTTTTGTGTTGAAGCTTTGTAGGTGAAGCTTTGAGGTTGAAGCTTTGTTGGGCACCATGAATTGATTTTGCTTCACACTATCTTGATCAAGAGTGTGTGAAGCTTTTAAGAATTGTAGCTACCCTTCATTTGTTGAAGTTGTTGAATTTCCCAATTTCCTTTTCTTTTTTTTTTTTTTTTTTTTGGGAAAATTAGAAATTTGAAAATGTGGTAGAGACAACATATACAAATTTTGTGGAAGAGAGACAACATATACAAATTTTGCTTCCACACTGTTGAGCAAGAGATTGTGATGCAAGCCACACCTTGTAGTAGTCACGATAAACGGCTTTTGATCCTTCCACTCCTTCTGCAAGAAGGTGCCTTCCCCCACTTCTCCTGCTTCAGGTCGAAGCAGCTGGATTGAGAGAGGTTTCATGTTGATCAACACCTTGATGAGTAACTCGCTCCCCATTAGGGATATCCATGTTGAAGGCAGGTGATCCCCCGTGTTGGGGGGCACCCAGGTGGTGGTTGACTTCCCCGGGGGCAATGAGTTCGTGTGTTTGAGTATGCCTAGCTTTATGGAGCATTCCGAAGAGCTTCTCATACTGCTTCTGGAGGATCTCATTCTTTATTGCTATCTTGTTGTTCTGAGCCTCTAGCTCATCGACTTTAGCCTGAAAAGCAAACCTCTTTCGTTTATTCTTTCGTTGCTTTGCACTAAGTGCGATGGGGGTGTCGTTCTGCGTGTTGTGGCTTCCTTCACTCCCTATGTTGGAGAGGGGTGCCTGGTCGAAAGAAAGTGTGCGAATGGTGGAAACCAGCTTGACAAAGCTGGAGAGAGTAGGAATAAGTGTGATTCCCACAGACGGCACCAAATGTTGATGCACAAAATTGGCGAGGACTTTGGTACAACAGAAAGTGTCAAGTTTGTGACCTTCGCTAGGTTGCTTTAGTCATTAGTGTGGATAAATATGTAAATGAATAGAGGCAGGGAAGCAAATAACACAAGATGTACGTGGTTCACCCAGACTGGCTACGTCCACGGAGTAGAGGAGTTCTCATTAGTTGTGAAGGGTTTACACAAATACATAGGTTCAAGCTCTCTTTTAGTGAGTTCTAGTGAATAGTTTATACAAATGACATTAGTGATTATTGTGGGAGAATGATCCACTTTTATAGAAGAGAGTTTCTAGCTTTGTTCTGACATTGACACGTGTCGTGTTGTGATTGGCCTCTGATATCGACACGTGTCGTGTTGTGATTGGCTTCTGATACCGACATGTGTCGTGTTGTGATTGACCTCCTGGTTGGAGGAAAAGTCTTGTGGGTCCTTGACGGTATGCTGTTGACCGGTACTTAGTAGTTTCGGGATTGGTCAAGTATGGTACAAACAAAATGGACTAAAAAATACAAGTGGTTCACGTCTAAAAATTGAGCTACATCAATTGTGTTGCTCTCAATATTGATTTCAAGGCTAAGTAGTGTCTGACTCATATATTCACTCTATTCTCTCTAATTTGTCCGAACCATATATTGGAGGTCTCTATTGCTTTTTATAGGCCACCCCCTCTTGGGGCCTCTCAATCGGCATTTAATGTGTCAACTACTTGTACTAGCTTACTAACACCTCTAAATTTTCTAACTCAAAATATTTGCCCTTCATAGCTCTGCATTTCTGCAGAAAGAGTAGTACTTAGACACATATCATCAAACACATGATGTGTCACATTCTCATTTGCTTTTTTATGAGAACATTTGAACAAGATTAACTTCCAGTTTAGTAATTTAACAAATTAGAAAAAAATAAAAAAAAAAGAAAAAAAAAACCCAGAAATCTTGAAAAACTCTTCAAGAATTGAAATTTCCTCGAAAAGTTTGGAACGTTTCTGAGGCAAAACGTATATAAACCATTCAGTGAATGATGCTTCAGTCTCAACCAATTTCTCTCCATTATTTCATTGGTTGTTCGCTTTAAATTAATCCAATCTCACTAGTTAGAAAACGCTAGAGTCTTACCAAGCAAGTAGTTGGAAGCCGTCTAGATAATTGATGTTCCTAAAAGATAAGAAGAAAAATAAGGATTGAGTAAAGCAATGTTGGCCCCATAAAAAGAATAATTATTTTTGGTCCAACTTAAGAGCAGGAGTGAGAGTAGGTCGAATGCTTGCTGTTCACGCTGGTTGTTTCAATCTATTTTTGTCATTTTCTTGCCAATTAAGTCTGCTTATTTTGTGGCTTCTTTTTGTTGGATTGATTCGTATTGTCCCAATTGGCCAGCCTCCCAACACACACACACACACTCTCTCTCTCTCTCTGGCTTCTTTTTGTTGGATTGATTCGTATTGTCCCAATTGGCCGGCCTCCCAACAACTTTCACACACACACACACACACACACACACACACACTCTCTCTCTCTCTCTCTCTCTCTCCATTATTTCCTTTCACCAAAACCTTTGTTTTGGTCTATTCTTACTTTTAAATCAAATGTGCAAATAAAATAATGTGTCACTAAAAAAAAAAAAGTGATAATTCAATCATCAACAACTATATCATTTTGTTAAAATTTGGTCTCCTTAGTATTATCCTTGTGGTTTTTTTTTTTTGTTGGATTGATTCGCGTTGTCCCACTTGGCCGGCTTCCCTACAACTTTCACTCTTTCTCTCTCTTCCATCATTTCCTTTCACTGAAACCTCTCGAGTGTATTTTTGCTCATCACCCTTAAATGGTAGTAATGTTCACCACTATATTTATCATCGTTAATTGAGTTTGAATTTTGGATTTATGTATCCACTACACGAATTTTAAATTTCAAACTCGTCTAATGATGATAAATAGAATAGTGAGAAAACACCATAGTTTATGATGATAAACAAAAATACTCCCAAACGTCTGTCTTCTGGTCTACTACTCTACTTTTCTGTGAGTATTTTCATCGAGGTTTTCATTAACTTTCCATTACTTTCCTATGGCATTGAGCAGTCAGAGATCCTCTGCATCTTTTCTTTCGAATGAATCAACTACTCAATGGAAGTACGATGTGTTTTTGAGTTTTAAAACAAAAAAACAAAACAAAACAAAACAAAACGGCATGAATATCTTCTCTTTTTGGTCAAAGCGCGTAGCGAGGAAGAGTGTTCAATGTTGATTAGTACGATGACATGTCTTTTAATTTTTTGGATGATCAAATAATATTTAATTGTTAAATTGCATGATCAATCAAACCAAGAAAGTAAACAAAAGTTCCACATTTTGTAAACATTTAAATTTTCTCCCCCATTGAATAAGTCAATTGCACCGTTACTAGAGAGACTGTTTATGAGTAATATAGGTAATTTGATTTTCCTTAATTATGTTTACCAAAAAAATTATTTTCCTTAATTATTTGATTATTTGATCATTGACAACGAAAGCACATCTATTAAATTGCTTGCACCAATATTGTCTCTGACCTCACTGCTGAGGTCAACATTAGCCCAAGCTCATCCCCTCTGAATAAATACATATACATAGAGCCAAATCAGAGAACTGGGAAATATCGAGGAATCCCCAAGAAACAGTTGAACCCGGCCAATTCCAAATTGAAAGGACAAAACTTAACTACCAAAACCGCGTGAAAGGAGACTTGACTTAGTCGTTACGAAAGTTCAAGAAAGCTCACTCTTGATGTTTTGGGAAATTTCAAAGAAACTCACTCTCAATGTGTTGCGAAAATAACTAAATAATTACGTAAAGCGCATGTTTGTGAATCAAAGACTTTAGTTAATGGATAGAAGAATCCATTAACTAGGACGTTTATTGATTCTACCTCTTTCTTCAATTGAATTTCCGACTCAAATAGCAAGGCAAACCAGGCTCACCAACCGTCTCTAATTTTTCCGACTCAAAATTTTTGCCCTTACACAGCTTTGCATGTGTGCAGAAAAAGCTGTACTAATTCTGAGATGCATTTCATCGAACATGTAGTGTGCCACGTTCTCATATGCTTTCTTACGAGAATAACTGAACAAGATTAACTTCCAGTTTAGCAATTTTGTTTAGCAATTTAACAAATTAGAAGCAAAAAGAAATCGAGCAATCTTGAAAAATTTGCCTTCAAGAATTGAAATTACCTCGAAAAGGTTGGAACACTTCATTTCCTCAGACAAAACGTATATAAAGTATTCAATCAACATTTGCTTGGACGATGTGGGAGTATTTCCTCACTGCTATCCTGAAACGCACTGTATGACATATTATCTCTTGATAAGTACAAATAGATGATGGACAAACTCCCTATGGGATGGCGACTCCAACTCGCCTTAGTCAACTCGTTATTGTTATGAATGAGCATATTTTATTGTTTGTCGGACTAATTTATTGGGATTGTTTTCCGAAGGGTATAAAACCGAATTATAACAATATCGAAATTACTTTTGTATAACACACAAGCCGAAGCGCGTTTTTATATTTTCTTTTAACGTTGTTAAGAACTTATAGTTGATTAAAAGTATTCACATTTATACTTAAAAGTTTGAGTACGATTATGCCCTCCTGAATATCATTTTGTAATTTGCATATAAAAAAATAGAAAATACTACCATCATTCCTAAGATGGTGGACATAATAGTTTATAAATGTTGTCAAAAACTTGAAATTCCTCACGTATAAAAAAATAAATATCACTAGATTGTAGTACTATATGGTATAAAAAAAAAGTCTAAATACTTAATTTTCGCTCGAGTTCTAACTTATAGACAAAATTGATAGTTTACTTTTTCTTTTCCAGCTCATATTTCCCAAAAGATTTAAAGCCCAAAAAGGTGGAAAAGCACAATATACATAACACAAGTCTAGCTCGTACTACCGAAAGACAAAAGTAGACTAAACAAACTCAAGTTAAGAGTGACACAGAACACGAGATGACTTACTTATGAGAAGAGGCAAGTCACCGAGCCTAACTTTTTGGTAAAATCTTGTTCATTTTGGCACTTGTACTCTACAGTCTATACATATGATTTTATTGTTGTTCTTTGTCAATTATTCGGTGTTACTTGTTTTAGAATATATAGATAAAATAATGAAGTTGGGAAAAAATTTCACGTAAGCGTAGAATTGTAACGAATATTTGCAACTTCAACAAAACAAAGGCATTAAGATGTTAGACTCTGTCATACCGGTGTCTCGTATGCCTAAATTAAGACTTGGAAGATGAATGAGAATTAAAGAGCTAAGGGTTTCTTGTAGAGGAAGTGGTCTTTACTCTACAAAGTTTGGTTAATTATTCGGTGTTAATTAACATTTGAAGGATAATCATTGACGATGCCTCAATCTCAACCAATTTCTCTCCATTATTTCATATATCGTTTTCACATTGGTTTTTGTGGTTTTTTTTTTTTTGTTGGACTAGGATTCTCTCTCCCTCCTCTTTCTATACCCTTCCATCTCATCCTCTCATATTCTCTATTTTGTCTTTCTCTTTCTATAAAAAAATTAATATAAAATGTTGATGTGGCTTAACTGTGATCGTTCAAATAAGAGGGGAGGGAAAGGGAGGAAAAAAAGAGGGGAGAGAATCCTACTTCTTCCAACTTAGCTTTGGCTCGATATTGGATGCCAATGTTTAATTGCTGATGTTCTCACTCAGTTAGTATTTGTTCTTCCTTTTAATCGAAGTTTATCTTCATACTATGTGATGAAGCATTCAAATCAATCAAATGAAACCAATATGAGCAGTTTTGTGCAGTAAACTTGTAGTTTAATTTGATTAAATGGTTTAGCTCATTCTTTTAGTATCAAGTGTTGTTTGAAAGCGTCAAATGTGAAACTAATAAATTAATTCGGAAACATTTGATGAAACAAACAATTCAAAGTGACAAAAGATTTATATTGATTTGGCATAAGTCTACATCTAGTGCAAATACAATAAGGAAATTTTACTAATAACCAATGGAGATCATAAATAGAATTTTAACTCTCAAACCCCAAATGCTAGATACACCCAATCCTAGAATCACCGTTTTTTACCATTAGTGTCCAAATGTTGCGGTGCTTGATGTGGTTATGTCCTCTTTTACCGATCAGTAGGGGAAGGGGGAATAAAGAATTCTGATTTGGTTGACTGGTTTTATCAGATTTTGTGTTGCTAATTGCTGGGGTGATATATTTAGCATTTATATGTGTGTGCAATTCGTAACCTTCCACTGTTCCAATTCGTATACAATAAAAATGGGTTTATTGGTTCATTGGTGTAGCAGTTGTTATTTGATTCAGGGGTATTAAATAGATGTTTTTAATGGTGATCTTTGTCTAAATGTCAAGGTTTGTGAAATCACACTTTGTTGGCTGACTCAAAGATTAAGGGCGAACGGAAACATTTGTTTTTTTAATTTTGGAACTTTGGATTGTTCATATGATTTAAGGGTTGAATGGGTGAAATTTATATTTTATCCACATCACCTTAATACTTTATGCTTCTTCTGTTTGGTTGCTTATATGCAGTTAGTATTTTGCTAGTATTTTGGTTTGGGCCGTGGGACTTCCGATTGTTGTTATTTCCTGCATATTTATTAATAAATAGGGAAGAAAAACGCTAACGTTGATTATGGTGTACTAGATGCAGGTGACTGTTTGTCAAACGCGTGGGGACAAAGGTATCGAAGATGCTTTGCTCTACTGTGACAAGTGCCAGAATTACGCTCTTCATCGGTATAACTTGTTTCAATTGTGCTTTTGTTTTTCTTTTTTCAGTCCCCTTAAAAAGATGTGACAATACTGTTATATATGTGCCACATTATTAAATGGACTCAAAAATGCAAGTGGTTCACGTCTAAAAACTGAGCTACATCTACTGTGTTGCTCTCAATATTGATTTCAATGCTAAATAGTGTCTGACTCATACATTCATTCTATTCTCTCTACTTCGTCCGACCCATATATTGGAGGTCTCTACCGCTTTCTATAGGCCTCCCCTGCTTGGGGCCTCTCAACCGGCATTTAATGTGTCAACCACTTGTACTAGCTTATTGACACCTCTAAATTTTCTAACTCAAAATATTTGCCCTTCATAGCTCTGCATTTATGCAGAAAGAGCAGTACTTAGACACATATCATCGAACATGTGATGTGTCACGTTCTCATATGCTTTCTTATGAGAACATTTGAACAAGATTAACTTCAAATTTAGTAATTTAACAAATTAGAAGCAAAAAAAAAAAAAAAAAAAAAAAACCCCCAGAAATCTTGAAAAACTTGTCTTCAAGAATTGAAATTTCCTCAAAAAGTTTGGAACGTTTCTCAGACAAAACGTATATAAACCATTCGATGAATGATGCCTCAGTGTCAACCAATTTCTCTCCATTATTTCATTGGTAGTTCGCTTTAAATTAATCCAATCTCACTAGTTAGAGATCGCTACAGTCTTACCAAGCAAGTAGTTGGAAGCTGTCTAGATAATTGACGTTCCAAAAAAATAAGAAGAAAAATAAAGATTGAGTAAAGCAATGTTGGTCCCGTAAAAAGAACAAATATTTTTTGTCCAACTTAGGAGCTGGAGTGAGAGTAGGTCAAATGCTGGCCGTTCACGTTGGTTTTTTCAATCTATTTCTGTCATTTTCTTGCTAATTAAGTCTGCTTATTTTGTGGCTTCTTTTTGTTGGATTGATTCGTATTGTCCCAATTGCCCCGCCTCCCAACAACTTTCACACACACACACACCCAATTAAGTCTGCTTATTTTGTGGCTTCTTTTTGTTGGATTGATTTGTATTGTCCCAATTGGCCGGCCTCCCAACAACTTTCACACACACACACACACCCAATTAAGTTTGCTTATTTTGTGGCTTCTTTTTGTTCGATTGATTTGTATTGTCCCAATTGGCCCGGCTCCCAACAACTTTCACACACACACTCTCTCTCTCTCTCTCTCGTCCATTATTTCCCTTCACCAAAACCTCTGTTTTGGTCTATTCTTACTTTTAAATCAAATATGCAAATAAAGTAATGTATCACTAAAAAAAAATGATAATTCAATCATCAATAACTATATCATTTTGTTAAAAATTCGTTTCCTTAGTATTATCCTTGTGATTTTTTTTTGTTGGATTGATTCGCGTTGTTCCACTTGGCCGGCTTCCCTACAACTTTCACTCTCTCTCTCTTCCATTATTTCCTTTCACCGAAACCTTTCGAGTGCATTTTTGCTCATCACCCTCAAATGTTAGTAATGTTCACCACTATATTTATCACTGTTAGTTGAATTTGAATTTTGGATTTATGTATCCATTACACGAATTTCAAATTTCAAACTCATCTAATGATGATAAATATAATAGTGAGAAAACACCATAGTTTATAGTGGTAAACAAAAATACTCCCAAACATCTCTCTTCTGGTCTACTACTCTACTTTTCTGTGAGTATTTTCATCGAGGTTTTCACTAACTTTTCATTACTTTCCTATGTTATTGAGCAGTCAGAGATCTTCTGCATCTTTTCTTTCGAATGAATCAACTACTCAATGGAAGTACGATGTTTTTTTGAGTTTTAAAACAAAAAAAGACAAAACGACATGAATATCTTCTCTTTTTGGTCAAAGCGCGAAGAGAGGAAGAGTGTTCAATGTTGATTAGTACGATGACATGTATTTTAATTTTTTGGATAATCAAATAATATTTAATTGTTAAATTGCATGATCAATCAAACCAAGAAAGTAAACAAAAGTTCCACATTTTGTAAACATTTAAATTTTCTCCCCCATTGAATAAGTCAATTTCACCGTTACTAGAGAGACTGTTTATGAGTAATATGGGTAATTTGATTTTCCTAATATTTTCCTTAATTATGTTTACCAAAAAAAATTATTTTCCTTAATTATTTGATTATTTGATCATTGACAGAAAGCACCTCTATTAAATTGCTTGCACCAATATTGTCTTAGACCTCACTGCTGAGGTCAACATTAGCCCAAGCTCATCCCCTCTGAATAAATACATATACATAGAGCCAAACCAGAGAACTAGGAAATATCGAGGAATTCCCAAGAAAGAGCTGAACCTGGGCAATTCCAAACTGAAAGGACAAAACTTAACTACCAAAACCGCGTGAAAGGAGACTTGACTTAGTCGTTACGAAAGTTCAAGAAATCTCACTCTTGATGTTTTGCGAAATTTCAAAGAAACTCACTCTTAATGTGTTGCGAAAATAACTAAATAATTACGTAAAAGCGCATGTTCGTGAATCAAAGACTTTAGTTAATGGATAGAAGAATCCATTAACTAGGATGTTTAATGATTCTACCTCTTTCTTCAATTGAATTTCCGACTCAAATAGCAAGGCAAACCATGCTCACCAACCGTCTCTAATTTTTTTGACTCAAAATTTTTGCCCTTACATAGCTTTGCATGTGTGTAGAAAGAGCTGTACTAATTCTGAGACGCATTTCATCGAACATGTAGTGTGCCACATCCTCATATGCTTTCTTATGAGAATAATTGAACAAGATTAACTTCCAGTTTAGCAATTTTGTTTAGCAATTTAACAAATTAGAAGCAAAAAGAAACCGAGCAATCTTCAAAAAATTTGCCTTCAAGAATTAAAATTACCTCAAAAAGTTTGGAACACTTCATTTCCTCAGACAAAACATATATAAAGCATTCAATCAACATTTGCTTGGACGATGTGGGAGTATTTCCTCACTGCCATCCTGAAACGAACTGTATGGCATGTTATCTCTTGATAAGTAAAAATAGATGATGGACAAACTCCCTATGGGATGGCGACTCCAACTCGCCTTAGTCAACTCGTTATTGTTATGAATGAGCATATTTTATTGTTTGTCGGACTAATTTATTGGGATTGTTTTCTGAAGGGTATAAAACCGAATTGTAACAATATCGAAATTACTTTTGTATAACACAAAAGTCGAAGCGCGTTTTTATATTTTCTTTTAACTTTGTTAAGAACTTATAGCTGATTAAAAGTATTCACGTTTATACTTAAAAGTTCGAGTATGATTATGCCCTCCCGAATATCATTTTGTAATTTGTATATAAAAAAAGTGATACTTTGAATGCGGTCCCTAATCCTTAACATTCTTTGATTAAAACATTAATAGTATTCAAAGTTTGATCAAGGTTCATTGACTTTGTACACCTCATTATATTACTATTAATATTTATATTTTTATAGTTTTGACATTAATTGTTTGATATTTTATGAGATTTATAATCCTATAAATTTAAAATCCCTCACTATAATACTATTAGAAACGGTTACAATAAAAAAATTCAAACATTTTGATTGAATAAATGGATAAAAACTATGTAGAAATAAGAAAGAATAAATGGCAAAAGAATGTATCCATAGTGTTAAAAAAATTGGTATATTTTACAAATTAGGGTATGACACACCCCGAACCAAAAACTGGAGCGTGATGGCTGTCACATGAGTGTGATGTAGCCAAGTGCGCAATGTAGAAGTAAAAGAATGAAAATGCGAGGAAAATAAAGTCAACAAGATAATTTACAATAAAAGATCAGTGAGTGCTAGTGATAAACATGGAAGGAAAAATGCAAAGTAGGAGTTCAAGTATCCTAGGTGCAGTCCAGAACAAACAAACACTACACAAGTGACTACTAGAAAATCCTACATAGAGGGTGCTCTGTCAGAACTGCCTCGATGCCTCGCTCGCCACCCACGACCTCGCTACCTAAAACCTGGAGGGGCGCAAAACAGAAAACGTGAGTGGGCAAAAACAAAGTTTGTTTTTCAAACCATTTCAA
Source organism: Pyrus communis (assembly GCF_963583255.1). Lineage (NCBI taxonomy): Eukaryota > Viridiplantae > Streptophyta > Magnoliopsida > Rosales > Rosaceae > Pyrus > Pyrus communis. Next base: position 1,105,516 of record NC_084805.1, read on the forward strand.
TAACAAATACTAACCCCTCTCTGTAAAACCTGTATATTTTCCAGAAAATATTATACGTACTCGTATCTCAAAACATGCTAAAAACAATAAAGCTCAAATATGCGATGCCAGAAAAATATGCCATGTCAGAATATTCAATCAACAATGTATGTATCAAGCAGGTGAGATAACACAAATCATAATAGGCTGATAATATCAACACGTCAGCCGGAGTCACCTAAAGTGACCTGTACGACTGAAACTATAACTCCTCAACCACTATCCTGCACATAAGTCGGAACCACCTATTGTGGTCTATACGACAGGCTAGTGTAATATAAATACGCTCAGTACTACGATCACGTGAAGGCTGTGCGATGTATCGCAAATCACCTACGAGTCGGAACCACCTATAGTGGTCTATACGATAGGCTAGCACCTGCCTTGGATCTAAGGTGAGCGTACGGTGCAGGAGGTGAACGATCACGTGAAGGCTAGGCCCTACTTTGGCAGAGCACAACCACCGAGGTGCAGGAATATAAGGTATAACTCAATCTCATCATCACCACATCGATTACTAACAAACATACTCACCTGACTTACCTGAGCGTCCACGGCACCAATGCATACATATAAGCAACTATTAATGCATAACTAAATATGCAAACGCTAGGCATGGCATTTAAAACATATAAATATTTGATTGCATTTTCTGGAAAAATACTCAACTATATAGGTATATACGGAAAACCAAAAGCCCACTTACTGATACGTAGAATGGTCGTAAGCCCCAAGCCTCGCGTGGCTGTGCTCGTCCTCCGAATAGTCTTCACCTATATGTGAAACAACTATAAAACCATCAATTTAACGCACATAACCAACCTTAGATAATAACTTCTCATACATTGCTCAAATGAGGTGTTTGAATATACCAACGTGATCTACTCAACCTCACGAACATCCCCATATTTTAAAAATAATTTTCTAACCTCCCACGCGCGAGCCAAGGCACGACCAGACGCGCCGGCTAAGGCACGCCCAGACACGCCGGCCACGAGCGGGCACGTGCCTGGCACGCGTATGAAACCCTAACGGCGTTAAGGAATATTCCGTTAAAACCCTAATAGTCGTTAATGGCCGTATCTGACACCATTAGAATATTCCGTTAACTCTGATGGAATATTCTCCTCCTTCTCCGGTGAGCCTCACCGGTCGCCGCCGTCTGCAACTCGATTTCTCGCCAGAAAACTGGGAAAATTTCAAACCTTAATATCTTCTTCATTTCTCAACCAAATTCCATGAAATTTGTACCAAAATGAAGCTTACAACAAGTAGAACAAAACCTTACCACTTTGGGGACCTAAAACCAACAGAATCTCGCCGGAGAAACCTCGAAATTCCAGCCAAACCTGCAACTCACTGAAACTGGGCTTCCCAACGTCCAAAAACCCTCAAAATTGTTCCTCGAGCTTCGTGAGAAGGTTCTAAAGCTCCCTATAACCTTAAAAACTTCTAAAAACCTCACGATCACGTGTGCATGAACAGTGCACCAAAACTGGGTTCACGGGTTCTAGGGTTTTCAAAGGTTTCACGTCCAATCAACACCACCAATCGACTCCTGAGCTTGAAAGGAGTCCAAAAACACCAACATCAAACATGATCCGTGCCTGGAAATGGTTGGATGAAAGTTGTCCGTACGATGAGGAAGAAAATGGAAGGAATCCGAGAGAATGTGAGAGAGAGAGAGTCATGGGGGAAATGTTAGGTGTGTGTGTGTGAGTGTGTGGTCCAAGTGACAGCCCACTAAACAAAAATAATTCAACCCATACACCGAACAACATAAAATACGTCCAGGTGCAAAATCGTCTTTTCACACTAACAGTACAAAAGTTCGGGACGAGCTGTCACAGGGTACATTATAAACAAATTAGGGTACAAATAAAAGATTAGAAATTATTAGTACAAATGAATTTTTAAAAATATAGGCGCTAAAAGAAATTAATACATGGGTACAAAATAAAACTAAAAAGAAAATACTACAAATTAAAAAAAAATGTTGCAAATTAAAAGTGGGTACAAACTAAAAATATAAATATATGATACAAAGTTTAGGCATAAAACATAAATATACCATACGTAATTTTTCCTTCATTGATTAAATATACAATGTCACGTGACGGTATACACATAGGTACAAACACAAATAAAACTTTAAAAAATATGGGCACAGAAAGAAACTAATATATGGGTACAAATTAAAAATGAAAAGAAAATTGGTACAAATTAAAAAATATTTGCAAATTAAAAATAGGTACAAAATAAAAATAAAAATATATGATAAAAAATTTAGCCATAAATATAAATATACTAATTGTAACATTTTTAACACTAAAGGAATATATTTAAAAATAAAAATATTTTATTATTCAAATAATTAATCATGTTATTAATACCTAAGGACCTTGATCAAAAATTCAAAATGAATAGGATTTTAATCAATAGAGTAATAAAAAGAAGGATGTGAACCTAATGTTCCCATAAAAAAAAATTAGAAAGTACTACCATCATTCCTGAGATGGTGGACACAATAGTTTATAAATGTTGTCAAAAACTTGAAATTCCTCACGTATAAAAAAATGAATATCACTAGATTGTAGTACTAGATAGTATAAAAAAAATGTCTAAATACTTAATTTTCGCTCGAGTTCTAATTCATAGACAAAATCGATAGTTTAATTTTTCTTTTCCAACTCAAATTTCCCAAAAGATTTAAAGCCCAAAAAGGTGGAAAAGCACAATATACATAACACAAGTCCAGCTCATACTACCGAAAGACAGAAGTAGACTGAACAAACTCGAGTTGAGAGTGACACAGAACACTAGATGACTTACTTATGAGAAGAGGCAAGCCACCAAGCCTGACTTTTTGGTAAAATCTTGTTCATTTTGGCACTTGTACTCTACAGTCTATACATATGATTTTATTGTTGTTCTTTCTCCGTCAATTATTCAGTGTTACTTGTTTTAGAATATATAGATAAAATAATGAAGTTGGGAAAAAATTTCACGTAAGCGTAGAATTGTAACAAATATCTGCAAGAAAACAAAACAAAGGCATAAAGATGTTAGACTTTGTCATACTGGTGTCTCGTATGCCTAAATTAAGACTTGGAAGATGAATGAGAATTAAAGAGCTTAGGATTTCTTGTAGAGGAAGTGGTCTTTACTCTACAAAGTTTGGTTAATTATTCGGTGTTAATTAACATTTGAAAGATAATCATTGATGATGCCTCAATCTCAACCAATTTCTCTCCATTATTTCATATATCGTTTTCACATTGGTTTTTGTGGTTTTTTTTGTTGGACTAGGATTCTCTCTCCCTCCTCTTTCTATACGCTTCCATCCCATCCTCTCATATTCTCTATTTTATCTTTCTCTTTCTATAAAAAATTAATATAACATTTTGATGTGGCTTAACCGTGATCGTTCAAATAAGAGGGGAGGGAAAGGGAGAAAAAAAAGGAGGGGAGAGAATCCTACTCCTTCCAACTTAGCTTTGGCTCGATATTGGATGCCAATGTTTTATTGCTCATGTTCTCACTTAGTATTTGTTCTTCCTTTTAATCAACGTTTATCTTCATACCATGTGATGAAACATTCAAATCAGTCAAATGAAATCAATATGAGCACTTTTGTGCGGTAAACTTGTAGTTTAATTTGATGAAATGGTTTAGCTCATTCTTTTAGTATCAAGTGTTGTTTGAAAGTGTCAAATGTGAAACTAATAAATTATTTCGAAAAGATTTGACAAAACAAATAATTCAAAGTGACAAAAGATTTATATTGATTTGGCATAAGTCTACATCTAGTGCAAAGATGGTAAGGAAATTTTACTAATAACCAATGGAGATCATAAATAGAATTTTAACTCTCAAACCCCAAATCCTAGATACACCCAATAGTTCTCACTCAAGCAAAATATAAATGGAGAAGATGAAAATACATAATCTCCCAAAAGCCAAAAAATGTAGCACCAATATCTTGAATGTGTAATTGCCCAAAACCTTTTATTTTTCTCTTTGCTAATGGGAACCAAAAGAAAAGCATCCAATGCCTTAAAAATGCTGCTCCTTTTTTTTTATAGAAAACTAATGAAAATGATTTGAAAACTTTGAGTTTTAACAATAAGGACAAAATAAAGGGTAAAATAAATATTACCAGGATTGACTTTTTAGTATAAAAATATGATTTTTCGTTAAAAGGAACAGTACCATGAGCTTTCGTTAAAGTTCTTTTCTTTTTTTTTTTGCCGGCCTTTGTTTTTAAGGAACCGAAAGTCATAGCTTGCCTTTCTTTTTCTCTTTGTGATGCGAACCAAAAGAATAGCATCAAATGTCTTATAAAATTGGCTCCTTGCTGCCTTTAACATAGTCATCACGTGGCTCAACCGAAGTCAGAGAAAGTGAGCCAGCCTTCCAGAAACGGTGAATTCATAATATAATGTCCTTATTTTGACGTAGGTTAGGGTTTCCTTTATGTTTTTCCAGTAGTCTGCTTTTCCCTTTCTGAAAAGGGTTGGGGTTTGAATTCCGATTCCCACATACACCTCGATTTTGATGCCGCCGGTCGGTCATTACTATCTACCCAAGGCGCAAGGAAATCTCGGAAAAGCAGAAGGCCGGCTGGTCGTGTAACTTAACCAGTAATGGCCCGAGAACATGGAGCTATTAATAGCCAATCAATAGGCTTCAGTCAAAGTAAACGGCCCAGTCGGAATGAGCCACTAAACCCATCAGTAAGCATCGGCTAAGAGGATCAATTGTTTAGAATTTTAACCAAGAGTAAAAAATATTTCAAATATTTTAACTGTTAAATAGTTCACCATAAATTATCTTAAAATTTTAGTTTTCTTACTCCTACTTAAGTAAGTAATCATACTAACTTCTCTTCGTTAAAGAAATAATTCACCTGATACTATCACCGATATTAAATCAATGATCCCCACCACCTCCATACCAATATCTCCCATTTATTACCTATACTACTTCTCTGAATTTCCTATCTCCCATTTATTTCCTATCCTACACCTCTGAATTTCCTATATCCTATAACTTGGCTGTGAGAATTTTGAGTGTGATTTACCTACTTCTTGCCTTGTCATTTGTCACTTCTCTGTACCTGTGTAAGTTTGTGTTGATGCTGTATTTTGTTTGGTAATTGTCAAAGTCCTTTCTCAGCCTTTTTGCTGTTACACGTGTTGGTCATCGTTGCAAAAGGAAGGAGGTTCATTTTGCTTCCAGAACGAATCTCTCAAGTTCTCTCTCAGAACCACGAAACATCCTCATCCGTTCGACAGCATCTCCCAATGCAGGCTCCTCCCTCCTCCTCCGTTCGACAGCCTTTCCTCCGCTCCTTCTCGTGGGTATTTTTTTCATCTCTATTTTTCCTCAGAACTCTTGAGAAACTACTAACGAGAACGTCCTCTCACCGAAAAACAGCGAATCTGGTGTACATTCGAGGAAAATCTTAATCCCAGAAAATCTAATCTTTGGTTACTCTTTCCAGATTTATAATTTTGGCTTTTTATTTTTCTAATTTTTTAGGATTTTCCACCATCAGCCTTTTTCTCTCCTAATCTTAGGGGGGAAAAAAAGTATTTCATTTTTTTGATTGTGTGGTTTGGAGGGTTGTTTTCTGATGGTTGAAATATGTTCCAGGAATCAGCTTCGGAACAAGCAATGAGCCTTCCAAGGTTAATTTTCTTTACTTTTTTTTTTTTTTTTACCTAATCGTGCATAATTTGTTTTAAGGAGAATTTATGGAGCTTTCTGAGAGGTATTAACTATTTACTATTCAGTAAAATTTCATAATGTAACTTCTGGAAATGCAGAGAGCAATGCAAGGGTTCGCAGAAAAGACTGTGGGACTGATTAAAAGTGAAAAATTGTTTGAATCCCCGGGTGGTCCCATCATTCTCTCTCAAGTATATGAGCCCTTTTGAACTATAGTAATATATGTTAAATTTCTGAACCCCTAACTGTTTGTTTGTTTTTCATTTTTCTATTGATAGAGAAATATAATCAAGAAGGAAACATAGGCCAGAAATTCAAAAAATTAAGAAAAAGTCGGATGGATATGTGTTTGTATTGTATATTGTTTTCATAATGATTTGCGTTGAACTAATAATCAAATGGTTGTTGGATTTTGATTCCGCAAGAATTCTTTGAAGCATTTTCTTTTGGGATTTGATGATTTCATTCCACGTGATATTGCATTCCATCTGTAACATTCAATTGTTTATGCGTACACTGAATCTTAACTGCTTTGATTTCGAACATCCTATTGTGTCACTCAGTGGCATGGATTTGTGAGAAATTTATGTAAACTTTGGTGATTGGATGCACATGTTTGTTTCCCTTATATAAGTGCACTGGTGGTGATATTTTGAATGCAGGGAAAGTGGAGATGACAATTGTTGTTGTCCTTTTTATTTAGAGCAAGTGGAAATGATCTTCGGATAAAAAGATAAACTTGCCCAGGTACTTCAACTTTCCATTCTAATAACTGGCATTTGATTTTTTTAAATGTTTTACGCATAGAGATGTGTACTATGTGTTTGAGGTTATGATCAAATGGTTGTTGGATTTTGATTTCGCAAGAATGCTTTGAAAAGTTTTTTCCTCTGGGATTTGATGATTTCATTCCACGTGATTTTGCATTCCATCTGTAACATTCAATTGTTGATGTGTACACTGACTCTTAACTGCTTTGATTTTGAACATCAGTGCATGGATTTGTGACAAATTTATGTAAACTTTGAACATCAGTGGTGATATTTTGAATGCGGGAAAGTGGAGATGATCTTCGGATAAAAAGAAAAACTTGCCCAGGTACTTCAACTTTCCATTCTAATAACTGGCATTTTATTTTTCTAAATGTTTTACGCATAGAGAGAGATGAATTATGTACTATGAGGATCAGATTTTGTTCCTTAGACTTTGGTTGTTTGAGGTTATGATTGTTTAAGTTTGAACGTTGATGAATTTCGATTGTGTTTTCAGTTACATAATACTAATACACTAAATGTATAAGGTCTGATCAGTTACAAATGAAACAAGTTTTTATTCCCAATCGCTTTCCTTATCATTTTTCCTTAATGGGTTATCGATTCCTGGCTTTTGAACTGTTTTTACAGATAATGGTTTGCTTGAACATTTTTCTTTACTCAAAGTTTAATATAGCTACTTAATTAGGTGACATGTATAATATATCATTTTATCAGACTCACTATGCAGACAATTTATTAATCGAAATAGTGATGCTATAAATTTAGACACAGAAGAGTAACACACATTGACAAACTCTAAGATACAGATTAGTCCAATTTATTAATCGAATTTGTGTTGGTATAACAGGGGACCTTTATATCTGCAAACGGTTGTTGGGTTGGAAGGTCTACTCTCAAAGAAGAAAAAATCAAGAATAGAGTGAAACTGTGCTTCTTGTTGATCTTCTATCGTTTTACTTGTTCATTCAGTTACTGTTTGCAGTACCCAATTTACAGCAACTGTTTTTTCCAATGGCATTGACTTGGAGCACCCAAAGAGCCTCTTCATCTTTTCTTTCAAATGATTTAGCTCCTGGATGGAAGTATGATGTGTTTTTGAGTTTCAGGGGTGTAGACACCCGTAGGGGTTTTGTATCCCATTTATACCATGAATTGTGCAAGTGCCAAGGAATTACGACTTTCTATGACGATCGAGAACTTGAAAGAGGAACAAGTATTTCTCCAGAGCTCCTAAGTGCAATCAAAGCATCGCATACAGCAATCGTTGTTCTCTCTCCAAAATATGCTCATTCCAAATGGTGCTTGGACGAACTCACAAACATTGTTCAATGTATGGAAGCGAGGAAATCAATTCTGCCAATCTTTTATGAGACAAATCCATCTGACGTAGGCAATCAGAGGGCGTCTTTTGCCGAAGCCTTCGCTAAGCATGAAGAAAAGTTCAGTAGTACCGAAGACAAAAAGAAGGTGACCCAGTGGAGATCTGATTTGAAAAAAGTATCCAAAATTTCTGGGTGGCATTCGAAGAATTTTAAGTAAGCATGCATATTTGAATGTTTCGTTGTTGTTCTTACTTTGGTGCCCCTGTTTGGTTAACTTATTATACTATTCTTCCATCCAGCTCTGAAAGACAGCTAATTGATGACATTGTCAATTGCGTGCGGAGGAAGGTGCAAGCTACATGCAGGCTATTAGATTCCTCACAGAAGTTAGTCGGAACTGATTCTGCACTCGAGCAACTAAGTTTGCTGTTAGCTCATGATGCAAATGATGTTCGATTTATTGGGATAACTGGGATGGGTGGCGTAGGCAAGACTACTCTTGCTAAGCTAGTTTATGATAAAATCGTCCATCATTTTGAAGTTCACTGCTTTCTTGAAAACGTTAGAGAGGTTTCTGTTACAGAGCCTACTCTAGTTCGTCTTCAAAAACAACTTCTTTGCCCAATCTTGAAAGAAAATATTGAAAACGTTAGAGACCAACAATGGGGAATCCATTACACGAAGAAATGCTTATGCAACAAAAAGGTTCTTCTAGTACTTGATGACGTGGATCAAGTAAACCAGCTACAAGTACTAGCTGGAAAGAAAGATTGGTTTGGCATGGGAAGTAGAATTATCATTACAACAAGAAATCAACGTCTGCTGGTCGAGCATGACATAACATTGTGTCATAATGTTGAGGTGTTAAAAGATGCCGAAGCACTTGAGCTGTTTAGCCTGCACGCCTTTAGAAAAGACCAACCTGAGGAAGATTTTTTGGAACTGTCTAAGTATTTCATTAATCGTGCTGGAGGCCTTCCATTGGTTCTTAAAACCTTGGGGTCTTCTTTGTATGCGAGAGGTCAAGGTGCATGGAATAGTGTACGAGATAATCTAAGGAAAATTCCTATTCCAACAGTTTTTGATTCACTCAAAGTTAGTTATGATGGACTAGAAAAGATGGAGAAGAGAATTTTTCTCGATGTTGCGTGTCTCCACAAAGGGAAGCCCACGATGGAAGTATTGCGGATGCTAGACAATTCATTTGGAATTTCTAGTAGTAGTATGATAGATGTACTAATTGAGAGATTTCTCGTATACAATTTCGAAAACATGATAGGGATGCATGATTTGATGCAAGAAATGGCGTGGACAATTGTTCATGAAGAGTCTGAAGAGCTTGGTCTACGCAGCAGGTTGTGGCTTTATGATGACATTTTTTATATACTCACGACCAATACGGTAAGAAGTTAAATTCTAAGTTTGAAAGAAGATACGATTTCTTTTTACACTAGTAGACTTGATTGTCAAATTAATTTATCCTTTTTTCTTAATTGTTAGGGTTCGAGAGCAATTAAAGCTATATCCTTACGCCCGCCCAAAGTAGAAGAGGTGCCCCAGTGGAATTGCGAAGCCTTCTCTAAGATGCATGGACTGAGGTTTTTGGAATTCAATAATTTGATATTTTCTTCGGGTCCGAAATTTCTTCCATGTTCCTTGAGAATTATAAATTGGAGTTGGTATCCTTCCAAGTTTCTTCCAACCAGCTTTCGCCCGTACTTGCTTACTGAACTTAACATGCCTAATAGCAATCTTCTTCGGCTTTCGGAGGGAAATATGGTAAGAGTAATATTAAATAAATCCCCAGTCAGTACTCATTTTCTAATTTTGTCCAATGATACTTTAACACATATTTTATTGTTTAAAAAAATAATGGACATGTTAAAAACAAGAACATGTGACATTTTTTTATTGGACCAAAAAAAAAAAAAAAATAGTCGATGTACTTGCTAATGAGTACCTAATTATTATCCATCCTTGAATAAATGTAGTTTAATTTACAAAATAATCATTTACTTTTTATTTATTTATTGTTTTGAATAAATTTTAAGATTGTAGAAGCCAAATATATGATATGAACCTTACGGTGTTGAATAGGACTTGCCCAAGTTGAAATATCTCAATCTTGCCTCCTCCAAGAAATTGATTAATACCCCAGATTTCAGTGGTTTTCCAAATCTTGAGATGTTGGATCTTTGGGATTGTAAGAATTTAGTTGAAATTCACCCGTCTGTTGCATTCCTCAAAAGACTTAAAATTCTGAACCTTAGAGGATGTGAAAGCATTAAGAGCCTTCCAAGTGAGTTTGAAATGGATTCTCTTAAATCTTTATCGCTTGGTGGCTGCTCAAATGTGAAAAAGATACCAGAATTTGGGGAGCAAATGAAGAATGTGTCCACGATTTACTTGGATGGGACTGCGATCGAGAAAATACCTTCATCAATTGGACATCTGGTTGGCCTTAATAGTTTGAGTCTAAGTCAGTGCAAAAATCTCTTAAACCTTCCAAGGGATATTTGTAATTTGATGTCTCTTACATATCTCAATGTGATGGGATGCTCAAAACTTGACAAATTCCCAGGAGACATGGATCACTTAAAGTTTCTTAGATGTGGAGACACAATGACAGAGCCGCTTGTGGGTATGAAAAATCTTAAACTTCTATTTTTTAAATGTGAACTAGATGCTAAACTAAGGGAAGGGTGGGGCCTTCTCCGCTTATTAGGACTTGGAAAGAGCCGTCCTGATCCTCCTTGTTGGGGTTTGGTGCTGTCTTCTCTAAATCATTTTTGCTCTATGAGACAGTTATATCTAGAAGATTGTGAACTCTATGAAGGAGATATCCCAAATGATATTGGCTGCTTGTCCTTTTTGGAAGAGTTGTATCTCGGCGGAAATAATTTCGTCAATCTACCTGAAAGCATTAGACGCCTTTCTAAGCTCCAGTATCTTGGTTTGGAGGGGTGCAAAAGCCTTCAAGAATTGCCACCTCTTCCATCAAATAGCGAATTATATGTACGTCTAGGGGAATGTACATCCTTAAAAAGGTTGACAGATGCATCCAAGTTGAGCAGCAGATTCACCAATTTGTATGACTTTGACTTCACTGGCACGAATTGCATTGCATTGGTTCAAGATGAAGGCTGGATTAATACAATACTCTCAAGGATTCCAAGATTCGTCGCTCAATATGAGGTACTCTCTCTCTCTCTCTCTCTCTCTCTCTCTCTCTCTCTCTCTCTCTCTCTCTCTCTCTCTCTCTCTCTCTCTCTCTCTCTAAAATAGTTCTTTTCTTACAGGTATCGTCTCCAGATCCCGCCAATAAGTACCTTGTATTGCCTGGAAGTGAAATTCCAAAGTGGTTCAGTAATCAGAGTGTGGGAAATTCAGTAAATGTGAAGCTTCCACCACCATCATGTACCGACTGGCTGGGGATTGCCTTTTGTCTTGTTTTTCAAGATCCTAACCAAAACTTGGCCAATCAACCTGCTTATATTGGTCATGTCATTGAGCTTTTAAATAACAATTTGCGTCATAACACAGGGTCACTTCTGTCGGAACATCTTTGGGTATTTTATTTGCCTCGTAAATATTGTCATGAGGAACAATTTTTATTCAGAACTTACATTTCAAATGTGAGAGTGCCAGAAAAACAATACGCAGACTTCAATTGTGTGAAGAAGTGTGGGGCTCGTTTGGTGTACAAGCAAGATTTGGAAGAACTAAACCAAACATTGACAATCCTGAAACGAACACATGAATATAGTGACGAGGAAGCTTCAAGTGGACCTGTAAGTGCTAGCTTTAACGACACAAAACAAATCCACAAAAGACATTGTTACTAGTCACCATCTTATAATAAATGCAGGCAAGTCCCCATCAATTTATCCCATCAGCTTTGTAGTTTTAAAAGATATTTTCTGCTTCACCATCTTAGTCAATGGATCTAATCTCACGAGTTATAAGGAACGAAGAAAAATCTGCTTAATTTCTCATTGCAATAGTTTTTCATTTCAGTCCCCTGTAAAGTCAGTTGCATCATAAACTTGGGAAGAATTGGCAAAGCTGGAGTTGAAGCAGGACAAATACTATCCGAGCGCCGTGGGGTCGGCCTCCATGTTTCTTCCTGGTACAAGAATGAACCACGTGGTTCATTTTCTGAAGACACCGGGGAGTTGAATTTATTTTAACTAATGGAAAAACACTGTTGTCTTGATCTGCAGTCATCTATTGTTGTACAAACAACAAAATTCGAAAGGAGTATTTGGATGAAACACGAAACTTAATTCAATCTTTCGAACATCATTTGAATTATTAAGTCCATCAGATTATAACAAAATGCTTGAGACCATGTCAATCATGATTAAACAGACAAGGCAACTCAGCATTTCATTACTATAAGACATCAAACACAATTTCAGACTACAAATTCTGCAACAAGAAGCTCCTACTTTCTCTTCCACAAACTGCACTGAAATCCTACTAATTGTGAGGTTACTCGATCTATTACAAGTTTTGTGCAGTAAACTTGTAGTTTAATTTGATGAAATGGTTTAGCTCATTCTTTTAGTATCAAGTGTTGTTTGAAAGCGTCAAATGTGAAACTAATAAATTAATTCGAAAACATTTGACAAAACAAATAATATAAAGTGACAAAAGATTTATATTGATTTGGCATAAGTCTACATCTAGTGCAAAGACGGTAAGGAAATTTTACTAATAACCAATGGAGATCATAAATAGAATTTTAACTCTCAAACCCCAAATCCTAGATACACCCAATAGTTCTCACTCAAGCAAAATATAAATAGAGAAGATGAAAATACATAATCTCCCAAAAGCCAAAAAATGTAGCACCAATATCTTGAACGTGTAATTGCCCAAAACCTTTTATTTTTCTCTTTGCTAATGGGAACCAAAAGAAAAGCATCCAATGCCTTAAAAATGTTGCTCTTTTTTTTTTTTTTTTTTATAGGAAAACTAATGAAAATGATTTGAAAACTTTGAGTTTTAACGATAAAGACAAAATAAAGGGTAAAATGAATATTACCAGGATTAACTTTTTAATGTAAAAATATGATTTTTCGTTAAAATGAATAGTAGCATGAGCTTTCGTTAAAGTTTCCTTTTTTTTTTTTTGCCGGCCTTTGTTTTTAAGGAACCGAAAGTCATAGCTTGCCTTTCTTTTTCTCTTTGGTGATGCGAACCAAAAGAAAAGCCTCAAATGTCTTATAAAATTGGCTCCTTGCTGCCTTTAACATAGTCATCACGTGGCTTTCACATGGAGCTATTAACAGCCAATCAATTGACTTCAGTCATAGTAAAGGCCAAGTCGGAATGAGCCACTAAACACATCAGTAAGCATCGGCTAAGACGATCAATTGTTTAGAATTTTAACCAAGAGTAAAAAATATTTCAAATATTTTAACGGTTAAATAGTTCACCATAAATTATCTTAAAATTTTAGTTTTCTTACTCCTATTTAAGTAAGTAATCATACTAACTTTTCTTCGTTAAAGAAATAATTCACCTGATACTGTCACCGATATTAAATTGTTGATCCTCACCACCTCCATACCAATATCTCCCATTTATTTCCTATACTACCTCCCATTTATTTCCTATCTCCCATTTATTTCCTATCCTACACCTCTGAATTTCCTATATCCTATAACTTGGCTGTGAGAATTTTGAGTGTGATTTACCTACTTCTTGCCTTGTCATTTGTCACTTCTCTGTACCTGTGTAAGTTTGTGTTGATGCTGTATTTTGTTTGGTAATTGTCAAAGTCCTTTCTCAGCCTTTTTGCTGTTACACGTGTTGGTCTCTCTCAGAACCACGAAAGATCCTCATCCGTTCGACAGCGTCTCCCCATACAGGCTCCTCCCTCCTCCCTCATCCTCCGTTCGACAGCCTCTCCTCCGCTCCTTCTCGTGGGTATTTTTTTCATCTCTATTTTTCCTCAGAACTCTTGAGAAACTACTAACGAGAACGTCCTCTCACCGAAAAACTCCGAATCTGGTGTACATTCGAAGAAAATCTTAATCCCAGAAAATCTAATCTTTGGGTACTCTTTCCAGATTTATAATTTTGGCTTTTTATTTTTCTAATTTTTTAGGATTTTCTTCCATCAGCCTTTTTCTCTCCTGATCTTAGAGGGGGAAAAAATGTATTTCATTTTTTTGATTGTGTGGTTTGGAGGGTTGTTTTCTGATGGTTGAAATATGTTCCAGGAATCAGCTTCGGAACAAGCAATGAGCCTTCCAAGGTTAATTTTCTTTACTTTTTTTTTTTTTTTACCTAATCGTGCATAATTTGTTTGAGGAGAATTTATGGAGCTTTCTGAGAGGTATTAACTATTTACTCTTCAGTAAAATTTCATAATGTAACTTCTGGAAATGCAGAGAGCAATGCAAGGGTTCACAGAAAAGACTGCGGAAGTGAAAAATTGTTTGAATCCCAGGGTGGTCCCATCATTCTCTCTCAAGTATATGAGCCCTTTTGAATTATAGTAATATATGTTAAATTTCTGAACCCCTAACTGTTTGTTTGTTTTTCATTTTTCTATTGATAGAGAAATATAATCAAGAAGGACATAGGCCAGAAATTCAAAAAATTAAGAAAAAGTCGGATGGATATGTGTTTGTATTGTATATTGTTTTCATAATGATTTGCGTTGAACTAATAATCAAATGGTTGTTGGATTTTGATTCCGCAAGAATTCTTTGAAGCATTTTCTTTTGGGATTTGATGATTTCATTCCACGTGATTTTGCATTCCATCTGTAACATTCAATTGTTTATGCGTACACTGACTCTTAACTGCTTTGATTTCGAACATCCTATTGTGTCACTCAGTTGCATGGATTTGTGAGAAATTTATTTAAACTTTGGTGATTGGATGCACATGTTTGTTTCCCTTATATAAGTGCACTGGTGGTGATATTTTGAATGCAGGGAAAGTGGAGATGACAATTGTTGTTGACCTTTTTATTTAGAGCAAGTGGAAATGATCTTCGGATAAAAAGATAAACTTGCCCAGGTACTTCAACTTTCCATTCTAATAACTGGCATTTGATTTTTTTAAATGTTTTACGCATAGAGATGTGTACTATGAGTATCAGATTTCGTTCCCTAGACTTTGGTTGTTTGAGGTTATGATCGTTTAAGTTTAACGTTGATGAATTTTGATTGTGTTTTCAGTTATATAGTACTAATACACTCAATGTATAAGGTCTGATCAGTTACAAATGAAACAACTTTTTATTCCCAATTGCTTTCTTTATCATTTTTCCTTAATGGGTTATCGATTCCTGGCTTTTGAACTGTTTTTTGGCTGTGGGTGCTTTGTATTTCTGAGCTTCAAGGCATAAAAATTTCTGAAATGCAGGAAAAGGGGAACAAGATACTTTTAGTTCAATGGGTTCTATGCGTTCTGCTTTTCTTTTCATGGGGGTACGAATTGCCTTATCAGTGCTGCCAATTGTGGCTATTTAGAGGATAGTCTTTCACAGATAATAGGTTGCTTGAACATTTTTCTTTACTCAATGTTTAATATAGCTACTTAATTAGGTGACATGTATAATATATCATTTTATCAGACTCACTTTGCAGGCAATTTATTAATCGAAATAGTGAAGCTATAAATTTAGACACACAAAACTAACACATTTATTGACAAACTCTATGATGCAGATTAGTTCAATATGCAATTGTAAAGCTCACTTCTAATATGTCATCAAATATCTTGATATTGTGTGTCTAAATAGTTTTATTGAAAAAGAATCTGGACGTTATTTGAACTGCCCATTGTTATAAAAAGATCTGTATACATAAGTTTATAATTATCAAAAGATTGGCACTGTTCAATTGCTCATTGTTCAAAAGATAGAGGTTCTTGAAAGCTAGATTTATACTTACATCCATAGTTATCACAAAGAAAGCGCGTATGCCTGATTTTTTTTGTTAACTACGTTTTCTAATCTTTGGGGTTTAACTAATTAAACTGGCATGCCTGTAGTTGGACCTTGCTTTGTTTATAGTCTATTTTGGGGTTTTATTCACACACATACATATATAACTAATTAAATTCCGTTTGTCAATAATTTTACTCACTTAATTTGCTAAGAATTGGTTTACATTTGGATAATATAGGTGTTGGTATAACAGGGGACCTTTATATCTGCAAATGGTTGTTGGGTTGGAAGGTCTGCTCTCAAAGAAGAACAAATCAAGAGTAGAGTGAAACTGTGCTTCTCGTTGATCTTCTATCGTTTTACTTGTTCATTCAGTTACTGTTTGCAGTACCCGATTTACAACAACTGTTTGTTCTGATGGCATTGACTTTGAGCACCCAAAGAGCCTCTGCATGCTTTCTTTCAAATGAATCAGCTCCTCGATGGAAGTATGATGTGTTTTTGAGTTTCCGGGGTGTAGACACCCGCAAGGGTTTTGTATCCCATTTATACCATGAATTGTCCAAGCGCCAAGGAATTACAACTTTCTTTGACGATCAAGAGCTTGAAAGAGGAACAAGTATTTCTCCAGAGCTCCAAAGTGCAATCAGTGCATCGCATATAGCAATTGTTGTTCTCTCACCAAACTATGCTTCTTCCAAATGTTGCTTGGACGAACTCACAAAAATTGTTCAATGCATGGATGTCATGCCAATTTTTTATGACGTGGATCCCTCCGACGTAGGAAATCAAAGGGGGTCTTTTGCCAAAGCCTTCGCTGAGCATGAAGAAAAGTTCATTAGTACTGAAGATAAAAAGGTGACCCAATGGAGAGCAGATTTGAGAGAAGTATCCAAGATTTCTGGCTGGCATTTGAAGAATTTTAAGTAAGCATGCATATGTGAATGTTTCGTTGTTCTTCTTGCTTTGGTGCCCCTGTTTGGTTAACTTATTATGCTTTTCTTCCTTCCAGGTGTGAAAGAGAGCTGATTGATGATATCGTCAAATGCATGTGGAGGAAAGTGCAAGCTACATGCACGCTATTAGATTCCTCACAGAAGTTAGTCGGAACTAATTCTGCAGTCGAGCAACTAAGTTTGCTGTTAAGCTCATGACGCAAATGATGTTCGATTGATTGGGATAACTGGGATGGGTGGCGTAGGCAAGACTACTCTTGCTAAGCTAGTTTATGATAAAATCGTCCATCATTTTGAAGTTCACTGCTTTCTTGAAAACGTTAGAGAGGTTTCTGTAACAGAGCCTACTCTAGTTCGTCTTCAAAAAACTACTTCTTTGCCCAATCTTGAAAGAAAATATTGGAAACGTTAGAGACCAACAATGGGGAATCAATTACACGAAGAAATGCTTATGCAACAAAAAGGTTCTTGTACTTGATGATGTGGATCAAGTAAACCAGCTACAAGTACTAGTTGGAAAGAAAGATTGGTTTGGCACGGGCAGTAGAATTATCATTACAACTAGAAATCAACGTCTGTTGGTCAAGCATGACCTAACATTGTGTCAAAATGTCGAGGTGTTAAATGATGCCGATGCACTTGAGCTGTTTAGCCTGCACGCCTTTAGAAAAGAGGAACCTGAGGAAGATTTTTTGGAACCGTCTAAGCATTTCCTAGATTATGCTAGAGGCCTTCCAATAGTGTTCTTAAAACCTTGGGGTCTTCTTTGTATGCGAGAGGTCAAGATGCGTGGAATAGTATACGAGATAATCTAAGGAAAATTCCTATTCCAACAGTTTTTGATTCACGCAAAGTTAGTTATGATGGACTAGAAAATGCGGCTTAACCTCCCAAACCAAGAGCCATCTCCAGTACCTTTGTTTTCTTCCATGGGAACGATTTTCTGGGCTGCTTTTGGTACTTGAATCTTCTGGTGAAGAGCACGTAAACCAGTCCCCTTCTTCAAACTCATCCGTAGTAATCCCGGTTGGAAGAGATCCGTAGTAACAAAAAATGGGATCCAAGAAGGATATCAACAAGCCCTGCCCATTCGAGGCAGAGAAACCGACACGCATGAACTCCTTGAACTGGTTGGAGAGGTCAATCTGAGCAACAAGAAGAGGCGTTGGAGGCCTAGTTGACGAGTATCCGACCAAAACCCGAACCATCTTGACAGCATCTCTGCACTCAATCAAGCAATAATCTCCTTCCCACTTTTCAAATCAATTCCTCTTAAAACAATATCAACACAGGCAACATACACAACCGTGTTCACATCAATACCAATGTGGTAACCATTGATGTCAGCAACCACAGGATCAAACCCTTCATTATCACCCACATCTTCGACCCTACGCATCGGTCGATCAACTCTGCGTATTTTCCAGGAAAAAACCTCTAATGTGGATTCATAGTTTGACTGAGAGAAAGATGGCCCCTTCCGAACCTTAATTCCCTCACATTCTTGCTCTAAATTTCCCCAAAAACTCTCGCATTGCAGTCAATTTCTCTGAAAATTGAGACGCTTCGACCTTCATGTTGGACACTGAGCTACTAACGAACTATGGTATGTTTCTTTGCCCAATTCCCAGTTCATTTTTCTTGCAATTTTTCAACTGACTTTTGCAAGTTATGGAATTTTAGGGTAGAAAGAAGTTTTTTGAAGTTAAGTTTTTGACAGTGAAGTGGGGGTGATCTGGGTTTGTGCCATTAGGAAAGTGAAAACCTTTTAGCTTTTGAACTTTGTTGATTGGTCTCCTCCTCCAAGTTTTGTGGTCATAAAGATGTCAGTTTTATCGGGAAACCGGTAGAGAAAAAGAAACAACTTTTGAACTACTCTGTAATAAGGAACATGCAAAGTGGATCTCTTTATCGTAAAGAGATTCATTGTTCTTGATCCTGCTTCACCTTAATTGTTATTTGAACGAGGAAAAGTTATGTCTTGGTCTAAGTGGGAATAGCATTTCTCTTTTGCATGTCCATTTAAATTGACATATTCCAAATAAAATTACATATGAAAATAGTGATCAAATTAATATATAATATATTTAATATGTACACATAAATCAACAAAATACAATAATAAAATCTTAATACACGTCTATTGTGGTAGTAGTGGTGGGGGATATGGTCTGATAGCATCCTAATCCTCAACTTTAGCCGTCAAAGTCTCGACAATTCTCTACGAAAAAATAAACATGGTCAAATAACCAAAAAACAACACAAAATAATATAAAAAAAGGGGCATAATCTCCCCTAAAATTGGCATACCCCAAATCCGACCCCAAACTCCACCCCCTCACCCGAAACTCGACCCTAAACCCCACACCAAACCCAAAATTAACTCCAAAAACATATATTAATGAAAAAAATTTAAAATTTGGGGAGAAAATACCTTTTGGCAAGATTGAGAGTGAGTGAGAATAAGAGAGAGGAGTGAGTGTGAGAGAGTTAGAGGAGATAGTGAGAGACATACGAGAGAGTGAGTGAGAGTGAGAGATAGAGAAGAGAGATTAAGTGAGAGGAGTGAGTGTGAGAGAGAGGTTGGATTTGGGGAGAGGGAAAGAGAGAGGAGAGGTAAGAGAATAGAGAAAGACATTGAGAAAATTGTGGATGAGTTATTTTGGTTTTAAAAACTTTATCACTTTGCACGACGAAGGATACGAGTTTGCACAACGAAATATAGGTCGCGCGAAGTCTTAGAAAAAAGGCGTCCCATTTTTAGGGTTTTGCATGAGGAAGTGTTGGTCGTGCAAAGTCTTAAAAAAAATTGTAAAAAAAAAAATTCCCATCCCATTTTTGGCGCCCATCCAAATTTAAGGATTTTGCACGACAAAATATAGATTCGTCACGCAAAATTTACAAAATAATTTTCATAAATAATAAAAAAGAAAAATTATTTAGGAAGAGTTTTTATGCATTAATTTGTGTTGGTAGATTGCTTGTATGTTTGCATCAAGTTCCTCTGAAAACTGAGGGTTTGTATGGTATTCCACTTGAATCCAACTTTTTAAACTACAAAACAATTTTGAAGTTTTAGGCCTTAAAAACTTGTTAGGTAGGACTAGGGGTGCATCTTAGGTTGGGCCAATCCGAACCCGTCCATATCCAACCCGACTTTAAACCCAAACAAGTGGATTTTTTTTTAGTTATAACCCGTCTGAACCCAACTCAATTTCAACCCGTTCATTAATTGAGTTGAGTTGGGTTGATCATTTGCCGGTCCATCCCCAACCCGACTAACCAAACCCAATTTAACCATATTGTTACTCATATCAATTAATGCTAATACTACACCCAAGTGAGCCAAGTCCAAAAACCAACGCTCTTTCTAATTTTATTTTTTTAATAAATTATCCTTTATAATTACTTAAGCTTTTAGGGAATAAGAGACTTTAATTAGTCAAACCATATTCGCAGTCTCTAAATCCTAAAGCTTTATAGTAGATTGATTTATGTAAAGTTAGCTAGCTTTGATGCTACTTGGCTTAATTTTTTAAAAAATTCTTGGAAGCTAAATTGTTACAAAATTAAACTTAAAAAAGTTGGGCAACCCGAACCCAACCCAAGTAAACCCTAACCCAATTAAACTCGAGCCCAAATGAACCCCAATGAAACCCAACCCGAACCTGAGCTCGAGCCCGAATTGTAAAAGTTGGGTTAGGATTGAGTTGGTCTTCCAACATGCTCAACTTGCCCAAGTTGCACCCCTAGGTAGGATTATTTTCAAAAACTAAACTCAAGACTAAATAAAAAATATAATCTATTCTCTAAAAACATAAAAAGTGAGTTTTTAGAGTTTTTAAACTTAAACTCACTCCTTTCTTTTCTCTCTCTCCTACCCTCTCACTCCAAATCTCTGTGTCTTTTCTTCTTTCTCTCTCCTCTATTTTTTTATACCTTTTTCGCCTCTCCTCCAATCCGCTCTCTTTATTTTCTCGGTTCTTTCTCTCACTACTCTTCCTCTCTATCTCGTCCGATCCTCTCTCTTCTTTCTCTTTCCTTCAATCATCTCTTACTTTCTTTCCTCATCTCTCCTCTTTCTCCCTCTCCTGCAACCTCCTCTTTTTAGATCTATTTGTCTAGTTTAAATCGTAAGATTTAAAATTTTTAAATCGCAAACCAATCAAGTTTTTGAGTCTTAAGGAAAATTGTTTTCAAGAAATGTTTGGAGAAATGATTAAAATTTTCAAATAGGATACCAAACAAGCCCTGAGCTTTCTTGGTGGTTGTTGACGAATCCACTCCAACCACCGACTTATTAGTTATTACTTCACAAATTCTTTCTTCGACGTTTACTCTCAATTGTTCGGCCACACAGAACTAAATTTCAACGATTCAAACTGTCTAAGTTTTAGATTTCTAAACATCATCTTTGCAAAAAAGTATAGAACTCCGAAGTCGTTTGACCATCTGGTTGTCTCTGTGAACATATAGTTCATTTAGAACATATATATTTTATATGATCCAAAAACAAAAGTAATCTTCCCATAAAGACTGCATCAAAAACAAGAGCTATCAATGAAATGTTATCGAACAAGAAACAAAGAATGCAGAGTTTTTCAGTTTATATTATTCTCTAAACTTATCGCCCTCCCTCTTTTCTTTTTTTTCTTTTTTTTTTCCGTACTTTTGCCGAAAACAAATCAACTTCTGAAACTAGCAACTTCTACCACTACATTGTACCAGTTCCTATAACTTGTTTACTCGTCAATGGAAGGACGCGCTGTGTTGGGCAGTCTCCGACACGAACAAATGCACTGAAGAGGTGCAGTGCTCTTGAAGGTTGAGCATAGGGTACCATATGAGCAGCCCTCCTTACTGTGGCAAACGTCAACAGATTCCCGTACTCTGTAGCCCAACCGTCCACCTATTCGTAAAACATGTACAGACATTCATAAGCAATGTTGGAGAGAGACAAACTGTCAAACTTGAACAGGATTACCGAAGGAAGCGCATAAGCACCTGTCCTTTGTGAAACCAAGCTCCGTATGGGACTGTTATCGGGAACTTTAGGTCGTGTGCTAGTTCACGCACCAGTGTCCGAGAGCCCAATAATGGTACAACGTAATCTTGATCCCCACTGCATTCGGTTGAAAATCATGTTATGTAGCAACACTAAAGAGTAGGTTATATTCAACTTAGCCCCTTGTACATAATAAGCATAACGATTACCTGAAAACCCAAACGGGTATACGGTTTTGAACTATCCTTGTGAGCAAGGGAAGGATGTTAATGCTACCATCTGTATCGCTGTAATTAAGAATGTTGTACAATACAAAAAAAAAAAAAAAAAAAAAGAACATCAGTCATAAGAAATATACAGATAAGTCACCAGATTCTATTGATGTATAAGAAAGGTTATATTCACTCACCGACTGCACATACTCCATGGATAAGGCAAATTTGTACGATTTGCATGAAGGGCTTTTTGAACTTTGGGAAGGTTCAAATAAAAACGTCTTTCAAATGTCACACATAAATCAACTCCAACACTTATCTTAGTAGCCTGCAGAAAAGCAATATAAAATACACTTCTCTTAGTGTATTTTATTTATTTGAGTTATGCAATATAAAGATAGAGAGAGGATTGAAGGATGCAAAAAAAAAAGAATGAATGTTCTTCTTCTCACTCGTAGAAATTGCAAAGAGGAATATATTTTCTCTTAATGGAAAAAATGAGCACACACATGTGCATTTCATGACCGTTTCGCTATAGCTGGATCCACACACACATCACATTTGATCTCAGCCACACATCTAACTAATTTCTAGGATCACTACACATGGCTATTTTAGCCTTACATATTGGAGCCTCGCACTTGTCATTCTATAAGACTAAGTGCATACACAATTAACAGTCAAAGCTTCTT
Organism: Pyrus communis; assembly: GCF_963583255.1. Lineage (NCBI taxonomy): Eukaryota > Viridiplantae > Streptophyta > Magnoliopsida > Rosales > Rosaceae > Pyrus > Pyrus communis. The sequence continues at coordinate 1,128,169 of NC_084805.1, forward strand.
ATTTACTAATCAGCTCATTACTTACAATTCTACACTCTCCTTTAAGTTTTGAGCTGATTTCACTCCAAGTTTATCCCTGAGATAGCAAAACCGATCCTTAGCCAATGACTTTGTGAAGATATCTGCCAGTTGCTCATTTGTAGGGCAGTAACCAGATCAATGATTCCTTCTTGTAGAGCATCCTTGATGAAGTGATATCTTCGATCAATATGCTTATTTTTCTGGTGAAACACAAGATTCTTTGTGATGGCAATTGCAGCAGTATTGTCACACTGAAGTGGAGTAGCCTCAGTTTGAAATTCACCAAAGTTTTCCATAACAAATCTGAGCCAAATGGCTTGTGCAGTTGCCTCTGATGCACTGATATATTATGCTTCTGCAGTTGAGAGTGCAACACAATTCTGTTTAACCGAGGCCCAAGAAAAAACTCCACTACCAAAGGAAAAAGCATATCCTGAAGTACTTTTACTATCATCAAGTGAATCACCCCAGTCACTATCACAATAACCAATTAGAAGTGCATTTCTTCCCTTCACATACTCCAAACCATAGTCAAGTGTTCCTTTGATATACCTGAGAACCTTTTTGGCAGTTCCATAGTGTTTGTTGGTGGGGCAGTGCATGAACTTTGCAAGTAAACTTGCTGCATACATCACATCAGGTCTTGTGGCTGTGAGATACAATAGACTTCCCACAATCTTCCTATATTGTTCTTCATTCGCTGGACCACTACCATCATCTTTGCTAAGCTTCTCAGTTGTAACCAAAGGTGTAGCAACAGATTTACACTCACTTAAGCCAAATTTATTCAACAAAGATGCATCATACTTTCTTTGATGAATAAAAATGCTTGTGTGTGTTTGGATGACTCCCATTCCGAGAAAATGATGCAAGAGCCCCAAATCAGTCATTTCATACTTTGTCATCATGTCTCTCTTGAATTCTTCCAACATTGGTTGACTATTCCCCGTGTACACAATGTCATCTACATATAGAGACACAATCAGAATTTATGCTTCTCTTCTGGTTTTGGTATATAGAGTAGCCTCACTTTGACTTTTTTCAAATCCACATTGAGCAAAATAAGAGTCAATTTCACTATACCAGGCCCTTGGTGCCTGTTTAAGCTATACAAGGCTTTATGAAGCTTGCACACTTTGTCTTCACTCCCCTTGATCACAAAACCATATGGCTGTTCTACATAAACCTCATCTTTAAGTACTCCATTCAGAAAAGCAGACTTGACATCTAGTTGGTATAGTTTCCAACTTTTTTGTGCTGCCAAGGCAACTAGTGTTCGAATTGTATCAAGTCTAGCCACAGGTGCAAATGTCTCATTATAGTCAACACCTGGTTTCTGAGCATATCCTTTGGCTGCCAGCCTTGGTTTATTCTTCTACACTGATCCATCAAGGTTAAGCTTAGTCTTGAACACCCACTTAACCCCAATTATAGGTTTATCAGTTGGCTTGTCTACTAGCTCTCATGTTGCATTCTTTTTAATCATTGATAGTTCATCTTTCATAGCCTTCATCCATGATTCATCTTTAGCTGCATCATCAAACTTTTCAAGTTCCATAATGCAGAGAATGCATTGAGCTAGAACATCATCCAGGTTCCTTCACCTCAATGGAGTATGATCAAAGGCTTGAGATTTTCTCATGCTGCTACTCACATCACTTGCTGATTCATGAGAAGATAACAAGCTTGGTGACCGAGCATAGTCATGACCTTCAGGAGTTGCCCCTGGTGAAGTACTCTTGGGCATTTTAGATAACTCATCATGATTGAGCACAATTACATAATTCTTAGAGACCTTCTTCCACTCCCATGCTGCATCTTCATTAAACACAACATCTCGCGAGAGTTTAAGCTTCTTAGTAAGAGGATCATATACTCTGTACCCCTTTTCACATGTTGCATAACCTACAAATATGCCCTTAACACTCTTTGCATCTAGTTTCTATCTCAACTTACTTGATATGTGTACATAACACAAACAACCAAAAATTCTAATACGTGCAATCCTTGGTTTTCGACCACTGAATGCTTCAAAAGGAGTTATATCTCCGAGAGCTTTTGTAGGATACCTATTCAGTATGTAGGCAGCTGTGTGTATAGATTCTGCCCACAAATAGTAAGGTAATCTTTTATCATGAAGCATGGCTTTTGCCATTTCAACTACAATTCTGTTCTTTCTCTCTACAACTCCATTATGTTGTGGAGTATAGGCCATAGAGAGTTGTCTTTGAATACCTTAATCTTCACATAACTTGTTAAACTCACAAGATGTGAATTCACCCCCTTTGTCACTTCTCAGGCGTTTTACTCTAAAAGCACTCTGTAGCTCTACTATAGATTTGAATTTTCTAAAACAATTCAATGCATTTGACTTGTATCTGAGAAAATAAACCCACATCATTCTTGTGCAGTCATCTACAAGAAGCATAAAATACTTGTTACCAGCAATAGACTCATTTTGCATAGGCCCACATAAGTCTATATGAATCAATTCTAGGGGATTGCTTGCTCTCCATGCCTGACTCTTTGGGAACCACTCTTTATGCTGCTTTCCAAGCTGACAGCCTTCACAAACTTCATCAACTTCTTCTAAGTATTGAAGTCCATGCACCATTTCCTTATCTTTGAGTTGTTTTAACCCCCTTAGATGCAGATGGCCTAGCCTTTTGTGCCAGGTCCAAGTAGAGTGAGACAAACTTGTTTTCAGGGCTATATGATCATTAGGTAATAGTGCTAAAGGATAACATCTATTCTTCTTCATTTCTACTTTAATTACAAGGCATTCCAGTGAAGAACCATAAAAAATACTGCACATTTTACCTCCAAACAACAAATAATACCCATGCTCATCCATCCGTCCCACATTTAGTAAATTCTCCTTCAATCCAGGTAGATACATTACTTCCTTGATGTATTTTCTGCCCTTGCTAGTATCGATTACTAGAGTGCCCATTCCAGCTACATTCATAAGCTCACCAGTTGGCATTTGTACTTTGCTTACCACATTTGTCCTTATATCAACCAGTAGCTTCTCATTTCCAGTCATGTGGTTGCTGCAACCACTGTCAATATACCATTCACCATTGACAATTGATTCAGAGATAGTGCTATTGGCATAGAATAAGTTCCGTCACCTCTACTTGATTAGCACTGTTTGCCTTTTGCACTGGTTTGCCTGCAGTGCACTCTCTAGCCTAGTGACCAAACTTTTCATAGTTGTAGCATTTACGCTTCCCCTTTTATCTACACTCACCAAAGTGAAATTTAGAGCATACCCTGCACCGTGGTTTTGTAACTGTCTGACCCATTGACTGTGCATTTTGTGCAAGACTAGCAAGAAATTTATGCTGAAACTTGGGTTTTGAATCCCATTTCTTGCCCTTGGAATTCCAATTCTTATGGAATTGAGATGGACCAGATTGTGCTCCACTTCTATTTTGCCTTTTTGGACTCACTGAGAGAGATGTAAATGCCTTCGCAGTAGTATCAACAATATGTAGATCAAATCGTTGTTCTTGGCCCTTTAAGATTGCGATTACCTCCTGCAATTCTACAGTCTCCAAACATTTTGTATTTTCTATAACCAAACAGATAGGATCATACGGTTTACTTAGACTAATTAGAACCTTTTGCACAAGTCTTTCATTAGAAAGAGATTCACCAAATGTTTTCTGATTAATCAATTCATTCAGCCTTGTAAGATAACCAGATAGAGATTCATCATCTCGCATCCTAGCATATTCAAATTCTCGTCTAAGATTTTGAAGTTTTACCGATCTAACCTGATCACCTCCGTGGTATTCTCCATACAACAAATCCCATGCCATCTTAGCTGAATTATTGATGGCAATCCGAGGGAAGATCTGGTCAAAGATTGCATTTTGTATGATTCCTAGAGCCTTCGCATCCTTCATGAACACAACAGTCATTTCTTCATCGACTGCATCTTCAGATAACCCTTCAGCTTCCTTCTTCTTCTTCTTCTTCTTCTAGTCGAGGGTTGTAAGAGATTTGAAGATCGTTACCATCTTAATTCTCCAGAACTCATAGTTCTCACCGGAGAAAATTGGGGTTCTCACCTCCGAGCTTCCAGATCCAGACATCTTTGGCCTGAATGATGATTTCTCTTCTTAGATGATAATGAAACTCCGGCGACCTTCACCGAGCTTTGAGTGAGCTTCGATTTAGCTCAGTGACTTCACAGATTCACACCCAGGCTTAGTTGATCAAACCTGGCTCTGAGGCCATGTTAATGTATTTTATTTATCTGAGTTATGCAATATAAAGATAGAGAGAGGATTGAAGGATGCAAAAAAAAAAAGGAATGAATGTTCTTCTTCTCACTCGCAAAAATTGCAGAGATGAATATATTTCCTCTTAATGGAAAAAATGAGCACATACACGTGCATTTCATGACTGTTTTGCTATAGCTGGATCTCCACACACATCACATTTGATCTCAACCACACATTTAGCTAATTTCTAGGATCCCTACACATGGCTATTTTAGCCTTACATATTGGAGCCTCACACTTGTCATTCTATAAGACTAAGTGCATACACAATTAACATTCAAAGCTTTTTATTTACTAATCAGCTCATTACTTACAATTCTACAACATCAACTCCAACACTTATCTTAGTAGCCTGCAGAAAAGCGTAATACTTCATGGGTAGCAGGTTCAAGAGAATTTCGTTCCACAGATCAGGTACGCCCGGTAGGCACCAATGGCTACAATCAGGCACTGATGGATTATTGCTCCAGGTACCCACATGCCCATCGCTTCGGAATGATATCAGTCTGAAATTGCGCTCCGGTCCTTTCCACATGAGCTTGACCAAGGATGTTGAGTCACTTTGCAAGAATTGCGGTTTCGGCCACTCGTACATATACAAGAATTACCAGCAGTCGACTACATCAGCTTATATGTATCTCAACTCAGGAACAAGAATGAACAATTAAACATATATCACAATTTAAAAGATTTAGCTTCTACGGAGAAGAAAATAGGACAACTTTATAGATTACTTCAGATCAGCCAATCGAACGTGCATTTCCACGATTAACCGTTAACTAAATTATTTAGAGGCATTGAAATTCCTTGCTAACCCCAAACTACATTAAAACAAACTAAAAGTAGAAGAAAAAAAAAAAAATTAAGAACTCAATCATTCTTTTATTTCTCTAATAGTTTGTTAAGTTCCAACTTCCATGAGGACTTTTTAGCAAAACTGTCCATTAAGTGGTAATTGGCATTCCGAGCTTCAGTGATTTACGCACTTGAAAATAGCAGCCCCTGTCTAAAAAACTGTTAAAACTTGCATATTTTTGGGTCTCTGTTTGAAAATATAAAAAAATTCTAGAAGCGATCTCAATATGCTTTTCTGGAAGTCACTTTCTTAACTTCATCTCAAGTTTAATCACTGAAAACTCCACGAAAGCTGATTGTGAAGTCGATGATATGTAGAAAAAAAAGTTGCAGGTGCAAGTACATATCCACTCACACAAGCAATCACAAGAACGTGAGAACCCGAAGTGGAGTGAAAAAAAGAGGGGTTAACCTGTCAGACAACCGTGCGACCATCCCAGACAGTGAAACTGGCTGAGAACGATCATCTACCGCGTGATGGAACCGAAGTACCACAAGCTATTAATCACGCTCTGATCGCACGGTCATGATTCATCCACCAGGTTGAGGTTTCTGTCTCCTTAGAAATCAAGGATACAGAGGTACGATCCTATAGAACAGATCCTGTTCAAGTAAGGTCGTGACCCATCCTCCGTTGTCTAGGTATATGAAAAGCTTCATCATTCTGGAAACTGTCGATGTGGGACAAATGCGCAGTGTTTGGCATCCTAGCAAAAGAACTCGCTTTCTCCCCCTTCTTTGTTCATTTGCTTTTCAATACTTTGAGGGCCCCGAAACTGCCATGTGTAAATTCAATTTATACAGCAGAGCCGTGTCTTTAAAATATAAACAAATTAAAATAAATAAGGTTTACATGTCCAAATGTTGAATCGTTGTGCAAAAAAAAGATAAAGAAACTAATTTAATTTAACAATATAAAATATAAAATAAAATAAAAAATAAGTAAATGCGGTTTAAGAGACAAAATTTTGATATTCGTCACGCAAAGTTTTTGAAAAATAATAAAAATTTATGAAAATAATTATTTTTAAAATTTGTAATATAAAATTAAAATTTAGTGATTCACACATATTTTTAATCATTTTGTTGCATTATTGAAATTTTTACAGCTTAAGTAATATATAGAAGAAAATAATGTGTTTTAGGCTTGTATATTATATAATGTCTCCATAAGCACTGGTATACGTGAAGAGTGAAGATTTCGGAGATGGTTAATCAGATTTATCTACTATGATGAAAGATGTATCATTAGCAATTTTTCTTGTTTAGAGATTCATACATTTTTTTAAAACATGTTGTTGCACTACTAAATTTTTTATAGCTTTAGTGATATATAGAAGGGTTTTTGTCACAAATGGTGACAGGCCCAAATCCCGATATTCCCCGAATACCAAGATAGGCACGTGCTGACCGACATCCGAGGGTGACGAAAGCCATTTATTGAGTGCAAATGCTGAAAACAAGGGGTAGATAAGGCTTATAAATATAACAGAATAATGAATATGCATTTAAGGAATATGTTCAGAGCATACAACTAACTAGAATACTAAAAGAAATCATATAAAATTGAATGAATAAAAGAATAGGTCCTACACCGAAAGGACTCGAAGATGCCGATGCGGAAGTACCTTGAAGCCGGGATTGTATGCCTCGATTCTAGGTCCTGAAGGGGGCGCAAAACAAACACGAGTGGACCAAGTTGATATATATATATAAAATAAAACAGTTATCAACGTACTAACACCCAGGTTTTATGAACACACATACATATAATGATAAACATAGGTTTTCCAAAACCTAGCTTGTCGTACAATGTCTCAAATCATAACTTGTATATATAATAATCGCTAGTGAATGTCCGATAACCCCCAGGCCCCATGCCGGCTCCCCGTCTCTGAGCAGACAGTCAGAGGAAAATACACTCCAGGCCCCATGCCGGTTTCCCGTCCTTGTGCTAATAGCCAGAGGAAACACACTCCAAGCCCTATGCCAACACCAAACCGTCACTCGGGACGGACCAGAATCTATCCCTACGTCCCGTAGCGGAATAAGGACCACTAGGTAAGTACAAAACCATTGAACATACATATATTGAAAAGCAACTTCATAGTATAAAGTCATCCATCATCTATACTATAAAGAGATGTTCTAAACATGTTCTAAATATCATATCGTCATCCATCAGATATTCTATAAGAACACGGATTATAGGAAAAATAGTAATAATTCAAATTAGCCTCAATAAGCATGTTATCTCATAAAACGTTCCATAAAACATAGTCATCAAATCATGCTTTTCATGTATGCATTTCTACTATCAAAACATACATTTTTAGAAGGGGTCCGTCCACTCAAAATACTTAGCCGCTGAAGAGTCACGTAACTAATGAAAACAAAAACACCACAAATAATTGCCCCTAGGCACATAAAGGGTATATTTAGTCAAACTCTACTCAAATGATTGAATTTGGGAAAATGAACTTCAAAAACAGGTTCAGGACGTCGGAATTAGCCTAGGAGACGTCCTGGACGAAGACCCAAAAAGTCAACGGTCAAAGTCAATGCCAATGTTAACGGTCAAAGTTAACGTCAACGGATCCGGGTTAAGGGTTTTGGGTTAGACTGGGTTGGGCCTAAAGGGTTTGGGTCCAAGGGTTTAAAAGGTTTGGGCTTTAAGCCCAGCCCATTGTAAAAGGGTTTTGGGGTTTAAATAAAAAGGGATTTGGGTTGGGCTTCACAAGGCTTGGGCCTTTGGACATTTGTGCTTCGAGTTTAGGTCAAATGGGTTGGGTAACCCGACCCAAAGGCCTGGGTTGAGGGTGGTTTTCAGGCCACCCTTTGGCCGGTTTCTAGGTTGACTTTAAACGCCTATAACTTCTTCATTACTCAACCAAATCAAGTGATCCAAAAAACGAAAGTCATAGTTCTCGAAGAGACGAAGAGAATGATACCTCAATAGCTAACTCGCCGTAGTTTGACCAGAAAACACCTCGAAGCCTCGGAGGTCGTCGGAAACTGGGTAAGATTCAAATGGATATACCGTCTTCAATACTCAACGAAATTGAGTGATTCAAAAAGGAAAGTTGTAGTACTCAGCGAGATGAAGAGATTGATACCTTGAACGCCGACCAACTTGCTGTGGTTTGGCCGAAAATTGCCTCAAAAGGGGCGGTGCTTGCCGAAAAATTTGGAAAAGCTACTCCAAGCTATTTTTTGTGATTCAAACGTATACACAACTTAAAACAAGCTTCGATCTAACCCTAAAACACATCCCAAGGGTTTTTAGAAGCTTACCAATGTCGAAAAAATACGAAACACGACGGAGAATATGATGAACAGTACTGGCTGAAAAGAAGAGAAGGGTTTGTGGTGTTCTTTCTTTGTTTTTAGAACAAAAAGAGGTTGACTCGGGGGAGAACATAGAGGAGAGAGACCGGGGACACAAAAGCAAGGTGGGCCCCCTGGGCACACCATTTAAGACCCAAAAACCATTTTTTAAAAAGGAAAAATATCTTCAAACTTAATGAAAATACAAAAATACCCTTTTTGTTCTGTAAATCTCGGGACTGGTTGTTACAAATGGTCCCTCATATTGATCAAACTCATCATTTTGGTCCCTCACTTTCAAAATCAATCAATGTCGTCCTTGACATTCACCCCGCACATCAATTTGGTCATTCTGTTAAGATTCCATCAACTATTCTGTTAGTTTATATGTGGGATCCACAAATCCAATGAAATGGTGACATGTGGATTGCACAAAATAAGTGTTGTTATCGCAAATGGTCTCTAACATTGATCCAACTCCTCATTTTGGTCCCTGGGTTTCAAAAATTGATAAATTTAGTCTCTGACTTTCAATATCACACATCAATTTAATCATTTCGTTAAAGTTTCGTCAATATTTTTTGTCTCACTAATCCAATCATATGGCACCACATGGATTAACTATAAGAAACTTCTTTTTTTCAAGATTTAAAACTAAAAGTAAAATAAGAAACTAAAAACCAAAACTAAAAGAAGGAAAAAAGTCATCGTCGTCTTCATCAGGGCATGCTCAAAAGGAAAAGGAAGGCACCATGACCCCACTAAAGTACTTGGCCCCTGAACTCACTTCTTATTCTCTCTAGTTGGTTGTAAACCTAAATCCTGTCAAATTTGAATTGAATTTGAATTTGATTTTATCGAATTTAGATTGAATTTTTTTTCCAATTGCGGTTTGTGGGATGCGAGAAAAATGTCAACGCAAAATACTCTTTTTTTGGTTCACTCTTAAAAAAATAGTTTCTTATAGTTAATCCATGTTGAGCTATATAATTGGATTAGTGCAGGTTGTGGCTTTCTGATGACATTTTTCATGTACTCACGACCAATATGGTTAGAAGTTAAATTCCAAGTTTGAAAGAAGATATGATTTCTTTTGACACTATAGTAGACTTGATTGTTTTTTATTTTTTTATTTTTTTTGGTCAAATTAATTTATCCTTTTTTTCTTAATTGTTAGGGGTCAAGAGCAATTGAAGCTATATCCTTATGCCAGCCCAAAGTGGAAGAGGTACGCCAGTGGAATTGCAAAGCCTTCTCTAAGATGGATGGACTGAGGTTTTTGGAATTCAATGGTTTGATCTTTTCTTCATGCCCCAAATTTCCTCTGTGTTCCTTGAGAAGTATAAATTGGAGTTTCTATCCTTCCAAGTTTCTTCCAACTAGCTTTCGCCCGTACTTGCTTACTAAACTTCATATGGATAATAGCAAACTTGTTCGGCTTTGGGAGGGAAAAGTGGTAAAGTGTAGTATTAAATAAATCCCTAGTCAGTACCTATTTTGTAATTATGTCCAATGATATTTTAACACATTTTATTATTTAGAAAAATAATTGACATGTTAAAAACAAGAACATGTGACATTTTCTTATTGAACCAAAACAAAAAATGAGTCTTAAGTACTCACTAATGAGTATCTAATTATTATTCATCCTTGAATAAATGCTATTTAATTTACAAAATAATCATTTACTTTTTATTTATTTATTGTTTTGAATAAATTTGAAACTTACAGTGTTGAACAGGACTTGCCCAAGTTGAAATATCTCTATCTTGCCTACTCCAAAAAATTGATTAATACCCCAGATTTCAGTGGTTTTCCAAACTTCAGATGTTGGATTTTTGGAATTGTAAGAATTTAGTTGAAATTTACCCGTATGTTGCATTCCTCAAAAGACTTAAAATTCTGAACCTTAGAGGCTGTGAAAGCATTAAGAGCCTCCCAAGTGAGTTTGAAATGGATTCTCTTAAATCTTTATGGCTTGGTGGCTGCACAAATGTGAAAAAGCTTCCATAATTTGGGGAGCAGATGAAGAATTTGTCCCAACTTTCCTTATGTGGGACTGCGATCAAGAAAATACCTTCATCAATCAGACATCTGGTTGGCCTTCAGGGTTTGTTTCTATGTAATTGCAAAAATCTCTTGAACCTTCCAAGGGCTATTTGTAATTTGAAGTCTCTTAGACATCTCGATGTGAGTGGATGCTCAAAGATTGACGAACTCCCATTTTATGGAATGAAAGAATGATGTAAAACTAATAATTGTTGATTAAAATAAAAGGTTGTTTTCTCACCGTTTCATCAAGCAAAATGCAATGCAGAGATGTGTATTTTTGAGTAGTTCCGGGAATTACTGATTTCTATATTCTACACACGCGAGCTTTTACTTTAGCAGCTTTTGTATACGGACGTAATTCAGAGATGGAAGTTACCTTTACCTCTTCCATTCAGTCTGCTCAAACCAGATATAAATTTTATAAATTATAGAATTGTTATGATGCAGATGTTAAAATAAATATTTAAGTAAGTAATAATTTACTAGATATTAGTTGCATGAGAACATTATCTTACCTAAGTAATCTAGATAAATAAGGAGACAGAAGCTTATTTATGATTAATTACCTAACAAACAAAACCTGCAAAACAAACCATGAACCAAAAAAAAAAAACAAATTATATATCATAAATTTCTAAAAGGCTGAGAAACTAAATTTTAAAAAGAGCAAACAGATGGATACAAAAAACACATCCTTTTGTTATAAAAACCAGCAAAGACCGTTCAATTTTAAACAAAAAAAACAACAGATCAATTTCGTTATCTCTTGTTCAATGTCTAGACAAATCGTTCGTCTCAACAACCCATAATTGGCAAAGCTAAACAAAACCCCAAATTGATTTAAAAAAAAATAAAAAAAATAAAAAAATAATAGAAAACATTCCACCCCGTTGATATCGTGCATCTCTTCTATATATCGTCTGCATCTGAGACCAAATAAAAACGTCTAAATTGAACTTAACCACCCATGAAAAGGCACAATACAAAGTGGGTTAAAACATTTACCCAAAAAAATATTTAACTTTTTATATTTTCGAATCTAAGAAAACGAAACTTACAGTTTGAAACAAAACAAAGCAAAAAAGCTGAAATACCTTACACTGAAGGCGGAGAAAAAATGGAGCAGAAGTGGAATGAAAGAAAGAAGCAGGGGCAAAAGTGGGAGTACACTGTATAATAAACAGTGTCCACAGAAACATAAAATGGGTAAAAACGGAAATACACTGGCGAAGGAAGAGTGAAAAGGACACAAAGGAAATTAACCAGAAAGTTAGGCGTTTTGTATGTATATAATATTAAGAAAATTGTGGAGGTTGATTTTAAAAACCGTATCACTTTGTGCGACGAAGGATATAAGTTTGCACGACGAAATATTGGTCGCGCAAAGTCTTAAAAAAATTTCCTGTGTCTCATTTTTAGGGTTTGCGCGAGGAAGTGTTGGTCGCGCACGAATGATTGGTGGCAAAAAGTCTTTAAAAAAATTTAAAAACCTGTTCCCATTTTTCTAAAAACATAAAAAGTAAGTTTTTAGAGTTTTCTCTTCCTCCTCCCCTCTCACTCCAAATCTCTCTCCTCTCTTTTTTTTTTTTATTTTTTTTATTTTTAATTTACCTTTTTCGCCTCTCCTCCAATCCACTCTCTTCATTTTCTCGGTTCTTTCTCTCACTACTCTTCCTTTCTATCCCGTCCAATCCTCTCTCTTCTTTTTCTTTCCTTCAATCATCTCTTACTTTCTTTCCTTTTCTCTCCTCTTTCTCCCTCTCCTGCGATCTCCTCTTTTTAGATCTATTTGTCTACTTTAAATCTTAATATTTAAAATTTTTAAATCACAAACCAATCAAGTTTTTGAGTTTTAAAGAAAATTGTTTTCAAGAGATGTTCTTAAGAAATGTTTTGAGAAATGATAAAAATTTTCAAATAAGATACCAAACAGACCCTGAGCTTTCTTGGTGGTTGCTGACGAATCCACTCCAACCACCGACTTATTAGTTATTACTTCACAAATTCTTTCTTCCACGTTTACCTTCAATTGTTCGGCCACACCGTAGTAAATTTCAACAATCCAAACCGTTTTAAGTTTTAGATTTCCAAACATCACCTTTGCAAAAAAGTATAGAACTCCGAAGTCGTTTGACCATCTGGTTTTCTCTGTGAACATATAGTTCATTTAGAACATATATTTTATATGATCCAAAAACAAAAGTAATCTTCCCATATAAAAAGTACCAAAAACAAGAGCTATCAATGCAATGTTATCGAACAAGAAACAAAGAATGCAGAGCTCTTCAGTTCATATTATTTCCTAAACTTATCACCCCTCCCTCTTTTTTTTTTCGTACTTTTGCCGAAAACAAATCAACTTCTGAAACTAGCAACTTCTACCACTACATTGTACCAGTTCCTATAACTTGTTACTCGTCAATGGAAGGATGCGCTGTGTTGGGCAGTCTCCGACCACGAACAAATGCACTGAAGAGGTGCAGTGCTCTTGAAGGTTGAGCATAGGGTACCATATGAGCAGCCCCCCTTACTGTGGCAAACGTCAACAAATTTCCGTACTCTGTAGCCCAACCGCCCACCTATTCATAAAACATGTGCAGATATTCATGAGCAATGTTGAAGAGAGACGAACTGTCAAACTCGAGTAGAGTTACTAAAGAAGCGCATAAGCACCTGGCCTTTGTGGAACCAAGCTCCGTATGGGACTGTTATCGGGAACTTTAGGTCATGTGCTAGTTCACGCACCAGTGTCCGAGAACCCAATAATGGTACAACGGAATCTTGATCCCCACTGCATTCGGTTGAAAATCATGTTATGTAGCAACAGTGAAAAGTTAAGAGTAGGTTATATACAACTTAGCCCCTTGTACATAATAACCATAACGAATTACCTGAAAACCCAAACGGGTATTTGGTTTTGAACTATCCTTGTGAGCAAGGGAAGGATGTTAATGCTACCATCTGTATCGCTGTAATTAAGAACGCTGTACAATACAAAAAACAAGAACATCAGTCACATGAAATACACGAGTATAGACTACAGGTAAGTCACCAGATTCTACTGATGTATAAGAAAGGTTATATTCACTTACCGACTGCACATACTCCATGGATAAGGCAAGTTTGTACGATTTGCATGAAGGACTTTCTGAACTTCGGGAAGGTTCAAATAAAAACGTCTTTCAAATGTCATACATACATCAACTCCAACACTTATCTTAGTAGCCTGCAGAAAAGCGGAGTGAAGGAAAAACTCGTTGAAATGGCAAATTGCTGTAATGAGAATGAAAGATGAACAAGAAAAACCCATATTAAACAAAAAAGAAGTATAGAGGGTACCATTTTCCGCAGTCTCAACTCTTGCTCCACTATAGATGGATAACAAACATCAAGAATCACGTCGTAATTGTTTATGTACTCACCAACTATCTGATTGGCTTGAGATATTGCTTTGTTGCATTGATGGCTTACATTGTGAGGATTTCCCAAGACATAATCGTCAAAATCGCATTCGTTCATGATAGTAAGGCCAGTTTCATCAGAAATCATTCCATGAGACCAAAAGTATTCATATGTTGCCGGAGCATCACGATCAAGTCTCAGCAGTGGATTCCCAAGCTGACAGATAAGAAATAGAAAAGTCAAAAGAGGAAGTGACAACTATAGAGATAGATGAAAGCAAGGAATTCAAAAATATGTGCAGTCATCTTACAGCAACCCCTTTGAGATTGAACTTGAAACCAGTTGATTGTTTATTATGGTCCAATATGGCAATAGCCAATTGCGGTATGTAGTGCCCTGTACAGTAAAAGTACAGATGGTAAGAACCGATTCTAAATGATAAGTCATGTAGACAGATGTGCGAAAAAAAAGAGTAGAAAATAAAAGCGCAACTGCAACGATTATATTTGGAAAAAGGTTTGAATATATTGTAAGAGTTCCATTTCCTAGTACTCCATAATAGAATTGACATTATATCAGACTTTGCACACCTGCATAGCTTTCTCCGGTAAGAAACAACTCTCGCGATCTGAAAGTTGGAAACTTCTCATACCATTCCATCAAGAATGTGTGCATATCCCTTGCTGCCAAAATCAAATGAAAGTGAAAAAAAGGTTGCTGTTAAGCTTGGCTGCCAAGTTTTATCAGAAATAACCAAAAGCAAACATATAGGACAAGCACACCCTTAAATGAGTGTAAAGAAAAGGAAGCGGAATTAGCTATTCACTGTACCAGTTGAGGCATCCCCAGAGTCATAATCCGAACTTGTATTCGAGTATGACCATCCTACTCCAGCAGGAGACTCAACAAAAAGGAGATTTGATGCTACAAGGGAAAAGCAAATGGTACACTATTTAGTTAGGTTTCCGATTAATAGCTGAACAGTGACACACTCCGAAAAGAAGGAAAGTTGACATGTTCTGTAAATGTTCCATACGGATATACCTCTGTTCCATGACATTGGATTTCTCCGGAGGCCTCTACCGTCACCTGTTGGATAAAATGGACCCAGCTCGGTAAAGGCACCTCCGCCAACGGAGGAACAACCTGGACCTGAACAAAAAGTTGATCATCGAATGTTGTCAACTACTCAGTGTTAAAGAGCCTCACTTTCAAGACAATAGTAAAAGCTACAAACGTTGAGATAAAGTTTCATCCTGCAGAAAAGGGCATGGTGTACATAAGAAGTTGTTTAAACAAGCAAGCAACCATACTCAAGTAGTTTACAACAAATGCCAAAAAAAAAAAAAAATACTAACATAAAAAAATGCAGCAGATTTGAGTAAAAGTCCAGCTGAAGACAAAGGTATCAAAACCTTTGATTGACACCCTTTTTTTCAATATAATTTGAAGAATTCATTATTACAAATAACATGAAAAATATCTGTTAAATACACCCACGAATTACGCAACAGAGTTCAACTAATATTTACAATTTGCTCTCAAGAAACCCAGAATAAGGGTGAGAGGTTACCTCCATTGAGCCAAAGAGTGAGGGGCTTCTTGTCAGGCTGCTCATCTGCTTCAACAAAGTAGTAAAACAAGCTCCTCCCAGCTTTCACATCCACATCAACATACCCAGCATACTGCTTGAACCCAACACTTGGTTGACCAGGCAGACTCACCACCAGATCCTCAGCTGGGTATCCCTCCACTGCACCAAGCAGCACCAACCACACACACCCCAACACAATCAAAACCCCACTAAACCAACACCTGCCCATCTCCTGAAATCCCAAAATACCCCAGAAATTCCAGTCCCTTTTCAATTCCTAGGCAATTCTCTCTTACCAATGTGTGTCTATATATATTATCATCTGTATGACATTTGCATCCACGTACAGATTATACAGCCTCACTCACTCAAAGCATGTTTCTTTTTTTTGCAAAGGAGAAAAAAATGGTTACCCAAAAAGAGTTAAGGAGTATATGCAGGGTGTATGTATTATCCTTAATAAAAAGGCCAACTTTAAATGTATGACAGGAAACGTGAAATCTGGGCTGCTTTAACCGAGAGGCGTGTGTGTGTGCATATATAATTAATGGTAAATGCCAGATCTGATTTATGAGGATTTGGTATAATACATAAAGATAAATGCATAAATGCAGCCTCTCAGGAATCGAATGGAGAGAAAGAGACGTTAAGGAAGGTGCAGAGAAAGCAGAGTCGGGTTGTTTAGTGTGCTTTGCAGGAGTTGCAGTCATACTTATGAGAGTTTTATAGAGAGAGAGAGAGAGAGAGAGAGAGAGAGAGAGACGTTGGGAAGAGTGGCATATTGGCATACATAGTAATAATCGCATTGGCAATTTCGAATGTTGATAAGATAAAACTATGCAACACAGATCACACCTACACTGTCAAACACCTCCACATCTTATTTGGCTTTCATTGATCTCCTTTGGCCAAATTTCCATTATTTGCAAATCACACAACCCAACACATGTACAAATTAACTCATTTCTTACAAGAGGATATTTATGTTTGTCTACTAATTAGTGTAACTGTTATAATCGTTAAGCATCAATTCCTCAAATGAATAGATCAGTTATTCTTAAATTGATTAAGCAGTTGACTCTTCCTATTGAATTAAGTGTATTATTAGGCTAGTGTTATGTACACACTTACTTCTCACAATACCCGTCTCCATTTTCGATCGTTGGAATGAATTTAAAAATATCAAAGGACAAAAAATGATAAGGGTATGTGAGAAGTAAAAATGAGCGTATGAGTAGCACTATCTTTTGTGTAATTTGCCATGATAGTCACTCTATTATATAAAGGTGGAAATGCCTCACATTGTAACACACTAAGAAATTCTCTAATAAGAATTTTCTCACCCTCTCAAATTATTTTCCTCTACAAGATAATTTAAATTATAAAAAAAGAAACTTTTACGTGCATATTTAGTTATAATTTACCCTTTTTTTTTTTTTTTTTTGCCAGCGATACTCTATACTAATATACACTAAGCCTACTTCTGTAAGTGGGTAAGAAAGCTTGGAAATGGAAAAGTGTTGTCTTCTCCATGTTTGGTTAGTGTAGGCTTGGGAAATGATTTTTTGATTCATGGAAAAATAGGGGGAATGTGAAACCCTCCATCCCCTTGGTATTCCCTTTCCTCCTTCATGGGAAACCAAAAAAAGGCAGATTGCCATTTTTTATGACATTGACAGTATAAAATGCCCATTATATCTTTAAGAGTAGTATTTTCTACCCAATTTCTCATTGTTAGCAAACATAGCTGGAAATGGAAATTATTTCCAATAAATTTCATATACCAAACGCAACCTAGGAGAGTAGAAATAGAGAGTTTAAATTTGAGATGCAATCGGGCGAAGAGAAAGATCCTAATTATCAAGCAATCCACTTGTAATTATAATCTATCTTAGTGGAGAACGATTCATATTATTTATAGGGAGTCAAGTTTTCAATTTGTAGTTATGGCAAACCCTTGTGAACTTGCCATTCTTTTTCATTTTATCATCGAAATAGCTTTGAAATTTGACATAACATCAAATTAGTTTAACAATATAATCAGCATAATTTCATTCACAAAACAGCTTATCCGATTGAAATAGTTAACAAAATACGGTATACCAAACGAGGCCGATAATACTACTTAATCGCATGAAAAATAGTGTACAAGTAAAACTAACATGGTTCATCATGAGGGAGTTTTAGGACAACGACCCAAGAGTCATTTCACTGGACAAAAAGTTCATGGTTTGGAGTCTCTTTTGTGGTTAAAATAAGCATGGAAAGAAGATAAGGTTGCCGCCATCATTGTCCAACCGTTTGCTCTCCCTCACGGTCACCGTGCACCTTTCTACTTTACTACTTTGCTTTACAGCCGACATGAATATATATTTTATTCATTAAGAAATATAAAAAATTATTACCATTTTATATAATATAACCCATGCTCGTGGGGCTCAATTTGAAAGAGCCAAACTTGGTCATTCTCAATTCTAAATTAATACTTTAATTGGGGTCTGAAAAGAAAAACCTAAACAAACAAAATTAATCATATTAAGATAATGCAGTTTAAGGTGAGGTTTGACTACTTAATGTATTGTTTAGCAGCAACATGCAGTTACGTGCATGTACGTTCCCTAATTGGAGGAACTCATTAGGACTTTTCATTTTTCTATTCGTTTTTATTTCACGTTATACAAACGTTATCGAGGTCGAATCAAAACCTCAAAAGTAAGATGAAAGCTTTTTAATAGTGTGAATTTTATTCCGTTTTGAGAGTTGCTATGATACTTGAAAAAGATCATTTTACATTTTTTTAAGTACATTTTTTTTTTTATATTTTTACACATTTGAATTTTCATGTACAAGATGGCATTTTTTTAATTCTAAGGTCGTCTCCACTCATTTTGCCGCTCCTTTAAGATTTTGTGCTCAACGTCTCTCTCTCAAATACTTTGAGATTTTGTGCGTAATTTCTTCTCCCCCTCCCCCTCAATATAAGTTTTTTTAACTATTTTTTGTTCGATTTTCAGTACTGTTACTAAGCTAAAACCTGCTCTATAAATGTTACCCATAAGAAAAACGAAGAGGAAAAACATAAAATACAAGAAAAAAAAACATAAAATCTGACCTCGTGACAGAAGAATTTGACCCCTATAGAAACAAGTGAGAATATATGACCTCAAACAAACCTACACCAGGTGAGGAAATTGGAAACAATAAGTTAAACAAGGAGAGTGGCGCTAGTAGAGTAGACTGGTAGACTAGCATCTTCCAAAAATGCGAGTACAAGATAATAATGTGTACAAGGAAGAGTTAGAGAACTGAATTGGTCAACAGAAGAGGAAGGGAGAGTATTGGATTTGGAAACTCACCTCTACTTGTATTTTCATGTTTCTACTCTACAAAATGGCAATTCCACCACCTAAGTTTTAGGGTGCTCCGTTGTAAGGGATATTTAAGTGTTTTAATTATTAGATCTTGATTTTGCATTTTTAAACAAAAATCTAATTGTTAAAAAACTCAGAATATCGAATACTTCTAGATAGTTGTACAAATACTTCAATACCATCACCTATTGTACTTGTAGAGCATCAAAGGAAGAAGAAAGTCAAACAAAAGAAAAAGGATGTAAGTAGGCTCTGGCGAATAGCTCACTGGCCCCTATTTTGCACGGGTGGCTGGCTCAACTCCATTTTCCGTTCATCTAGTTTGTTCGTGGATCCTTCCTCTTGGTGGTGGTGGCGGATCGATGATGGCAGCATAGCTGGTGTGGTGGAGTCTTCATTCTTCCAGATGTAGGATTCTTTGTTGTTCTGAGCTTTGCTCTTTTTAGGCTTTTCTGTTTTATTTATTTTTGGACTATGTTTGTGTTTGGTTTACCTTTGAACTTTTTATTCTTGTATTAGTTTTTGTTTTTTAATTAATGAAAGTAATCTAGTTTGACAAAAAAAATGCAATGGGTGTTTCTTTTATACCAAAATAAGGAAAGCATTTTACTTGTATTTGAAATGCCTTTGTTTCATTAGGGTTTAGGATCAAATAATTGAGATTCATAGCAATGCCCTGTCCACGGCAATATCTCCTTCCTCTATTTGCTATTTCAAACACAAATTGGCATAAGAGTGGAAAGCAGAACAAATTGGAGATCATAACAAAGAATTCAAAGAAAAATAACATGAAGATTTGACTATATGTAAGCAATGTACATTACTTTCTCCCAAGAATGACCATGCATTAATCATGAAAACTTTAAAGATCAATATCAAGAAGTTTGTGGAACTTCTAGGGTATCCATTGGGGAACATGAAATATACGAGAAAACTTGAGTTGTGCAACCTAACCACACGCTAGGTTAGACTACTCTTACAAAAGCATGAGACCCTTCAGGGTTTTGGTCTCACCAAGTGTGGAAGCTGCCTTAATTAGCCATATGCACATACCGTAAGTTTCTCTCAAAACACACAAATGCATCGCCATAACATGTTTTTAATCCCCACTTAAGCTTCCCATCCGTCGCTCTTGCTGACCTAAACACCACAACAAGATATAATAAGGAAGCTGTTATTAACACTCCAAATGAAGAGTGCATAATGACCTTTTTCAAATGTCAATAACAACTCCCGATTAAAGGTTGGATACCTTTACTGTCACTCCTCTACTTAGCTTCTTGGATTTCAAAATGGATATTTTCTAATTTCTATGTGCTCAAAATATGGAGTTTAAGAAGCCAAAGAATAGCGCAAAAACGGTAGACATAAATAAGCAATCACGGTTTTTATACTCTTCCACAAGCATTCAAACAATAAAAACCTCAACCATAATATCTTATATACTATCAAAACTAGGGCTGCGAAACCAAAATAAAACAACTGTTAAAAAACTCTTTGCGGTTGTTTAGTATCCTTCTTGGATTCAATTTTAATGTAGCTACATTTACTATTTTTTAAAACCTAAAATTGAATCCAAGAAGAATATCAAACAGGCCCAAAACTACTCGCATAAGCCCTAATATGCAGCCAATAGACAGAAGAAGATAGATTTCGTTACAAATGTAAGCTCAAAATGTCCAGAAAAAAGAACAAAGAGCGAAGATGGCAAATTGAGAAAATGATCTTTTATCTCTCTATTATTCTTAGTTAGCTACTACAACACCATTAGATAGCAACAGACATTCAACTGATGTCGACACCTTGTCACACCAACATTAGATATTAGACGACCAAGTCTGATTACAGCCTACATAGTCCATTGATCCCTTCTTACTAGCTGCATGAGAGTATCCAAGTTGTTTACCAGTAGAACTCGCTCGTGTATCCAAGAGAACAATTAGTTTGACAAAAACAACATGAATCTCGAGTTTTCCAGACTCCAGATCAATTATTAGCTCTTCTTGACTTCATCTATGGAGGACAAGCAGCAGCAGCTAGATCCACTTTCTCAACATGTCAAAACATTGAGAGAATCATTCTTCTTGCCTTCACTAATACCAAGACCACAGCAGCTTCTATAAAAAACACAAATCAGACAGATGAAAGGATCAGCTACATTCATCATTGCACGTGTACACTTCAGTTTGGTTAAGTTTCAGTGGAGATTCTACACATGAGAGGAAGTGTTAGTGAGCAGTTCAGTAGTGCTTCATATGCATCATTTCGCTAAATAGCTTAACCTTTTCCTATGTATTGCCCCCCGCTAAAAATTTCAGATCAACTGCCCCCCAGTAAGAATTTTCAGATCATATAATAGCTATACATAGAAGATTAGTCATGAAGAGTTATTACAATATACGAAAACCATTCCCGTGGAGAAGGCAGAACTCTGTAGACATCTTTTCAAACAAAACATAGATGCCTGTTTAACAGTAACAACATTTCCATAAAACCTCCAACCCATGAAACATAATGTTGACAGAAACCAGCAAGTACATCAATCAACTCATTGATTGCTTCTCTGAAAATTTCCAAGACATGCCCTTAACATGGAAAATACAATCACCGTTCTTGCTGACATTTAGTTTTGTTAGATGCCTACCTATTAAAGAACATCTCTATATGCACTTTTTTTAAAACATTTTTTTTTTACTATTATTAGGGGGAGACAGCTAGAAACTATTACAATAATTTAGGGTAGGGGGGAGTTTTGAACCCGGGACATGGATAGAAATCCAACAGCCTATCCACTAGGATATTGGACGACATGCCAAAACAAATAAATGGTGAAAGTAACAGAAAATAAGGAACCTATGAATTACAGAATATAAATACATTTAAAAGTCACATTTTTTCCAAGGAACATGAAGGGGCTCACTTTTTACAATTTCCAGATATGTTCACTGGATTCCGTTGAAGTGGACCAGATGAACCAACCGCCATTGAGACAGTGAGAGGGAATTCCTTGTCAGTGTATGTTTCTGCTTCAACAAAGTAGTAAAAACAAAATTCCTCCAGGTACTGATATTGGCATCAACATACCCTGCATGCTGCCTGAACCTGGTTAACATCTCTCTCTCTCTCTCTATCTCTCTCTCTCTCTCTCTCTAGCAAAGTTGCAGAATACTACTGGGATCTTAATTCTGGTTGCAATCTCTCTGAGAGAGAGGCCTTGGGAAGTTCCATGCGTAGTGTTACATTATTACCACTGGGATATTCTCTCATTCTTCTTCATTAAAGATAGAATCTGTCTCATCAACATAGCCCTCTTCTTTCATTACTGCGGCCAAATACTTTAAAGCCGCAATGATTTCACTAGCATTAGGATGAGACTTATCCCCAGCAACAAACAAATTTGTTGTCTGTCCCACTACAATCCAACTACAACCAGGAACCTTTGTCAATTTCTTTTCTTTCATTTCTCTCCTCAAAGAACTAGCCGCATCCCAGTTTCCTGATGCAGCATGTATATTACAAAGCAGCACATATGTTGAAGAATTTTGCGGTTCTAACTCAATGAGTTTCTCAGCCGCATGCTGTCCCCTTATGTAATCTCCATGTAATCTGCAAGCACCAAGTAATGTGGCCCAAATCATAGCACTTGGTTCTGAATTTAGTCTGTCAAGAAGTTCCTCTGCTTCTTTAAGAGAGCCCCATCGGCCTAGAAGATCAACCATGCAGGCAACATGATCGACCCTGGGTTGGATACTATACCTATTAACCATAGAATCATATATCTGTCGGCCTTCAGCTACCTTCCCTGCATGACTACATGCAGTGAGAACACCGAGGAATGTGACATCGTCAGGCAAAATATGAAAGTGTCTCATCTCGTCAAAGATCTTCAATGCATCTTCTGCATAACCATTTTTAGCAAACCCAACTATCATTGAGTTCCAAGAAATGACACTATTTTTAGTACCCATTTCTTTAAAAACATGCACAGAACTTTCCATATCCCCACATTTAGCATACATGTCTACGAGGGCACTACAAGTTAACTCATCCAGATCAAAACCGGTATGAAAAATGAGGGCATGGATCTCTCTACCATTTTTCAAAGAAGAAATGACAGCACATGCTCGAAGAACACTGGCAAATGTTGCTTGGTCAGGTAGGGCATTATCGCTACGCATTTCTCGATACAACTGTAACGCCTCCTCGCTACAATCATTTTGACTGAGTCCTGAGATCATAGCGGTCCATAATATTTTGCTTTTTGGCCTTGGGAATTCCGAGAAAAGAATAGTTGCATCTATTTTGCCTTGGGAGTTCATGTACATGCCTAAGAGAGAGACACCCAATAAGTCACCATCACACAAAAGCCCTTTCTTTAGTACTATGCTGTGGATTTGCCTTCCCACTGTTAACATCACAGGCCCACTACATGCATCTAAAAGGATTGAAAAAGTAATTTCAGTTGGATTCAATCCTATGTCCTGCATCTCATGAAGCAAATTTACTGCTTCTTCCAAGTTGCTATAACCAAAACCAGCAATTAGAGCATTCACGGAGACTACACTCCAGTGGGGCATATAGTAGAAAGCTTTACGTGCATCCTCAATGACCCCACATTTGGAATACATGTCAATAAGGGAACTACCAGAATAAAGGCTTGTTTCCAGACCATTTTTAACTGAGAGACTGTGGACTTGTTGTCCGATCTTTAGTGCTTGAACATTTGCACATGCACTTAATATACTTGCTAAAGACACTTCATCAGGCACAATTCCATGCATATTCATTCTTCGAAACATACTGAAAGCCTCATCTTCGTTTTCTTCCTGTACGTACCCAACAATAATTACATTCCAAGAAATATTGTCTCGATCTCTTATGAGCTCAAATTGTTTCCTTGCTTCCTTCAGATCCCTTGATTTAGCATACATATCAACCAATGCATTTCCCACATATAAATTTGATGCAAGTTGATTCTTGATGATATGTGAATGCAACTGACAGCCCATTTTTAGATATTCCAAGCTAGAGCATGCGCTAAGAATGCTAGTGTACGTAAATTCATCAGGGCAAAGACCACACCCCTTCATATTGGAAAACAATTCTATTACTTCACTGGCATACCCATTTTGTGCATAACCCCCAAGCATTGCATTCCACAAGACAACATTTTTCTCAGGTAGATAATCGAATATTTTCTTCGAAGAATCCATCTTATCACACTTGGCGTACATATTGATTAAAGAACTTCCCACATAAACATTAGAATCTAACCCCAGTTTTATTGCCATATCATGAACTAGCAAGCCAATGTCTAGAGCAGCTAAACTAGCAATTGCGCTTAAAACACTTCCTAGTGTGGATCTCGTTGGTTTTTCGCCAGCTTTCCTCATTCTCAAGAAAAAGTTAACAGCTTCCTCCTCATTGCCTCTCTTGGCATGCCCAGAAATCATCACATTCCACGCTACAACATTAGGACTGGGCATCTGGGAAAACAACTCACATGCATCATCTAGCCTACCTAGACCAACACACGCATTTATGACAGTCACAAAACCTACCTGGTCCAGAAAACCGCCAACTCTCTGCATCTCCTTAAACACTTTAAGTGCCTCCTCAAGCAAGCCAGCTTGGGCATACCCTGAAATCATTGTTGTCCAAGCCACTGTATCCAACTCCAACACACCATCAAATATCTGTCGAGCATCACTTATACAATTGCCCTTGGCATACATATCAATGAGTGCACCTTCACAAAATGAACTCAACTCGAACCCCATCTTAATAACACCACAATGAACTTGCCTACCATATTCAACATCCACCAATCTCGCACAAGCAGACAAAACCATTGCGAAAGTGAACTCGTTCGGCATTACCCTGTCATTCCACATCGACCCGAACAACCTAACAACCTGTTCCACCAATCCCTTACTTGAATACATTGACAAAACCGAGTTCCAAGCAAACACATCCTTGCTTTCAAGGCAGTTAAATGCCTTCTTGGCACATCCCACATTACCACACTTGGCATAAAAACCCAGAATGGCATTTCCCAGAAACCCTTTGGACGCAATGCCAATTTTCAAGCTGCGGGCGTGGATAGTCTTGCAGGTTCTGGAAGCATGAGCCAGCAGCCTCTCAGGCATTTCGTCGAACACCTTGTGGGCTTTGATATACTTGCATTGCTGCAAACACATCTGCAAGAGGTGGGTGTAATGGGAGTCAGGGTCTCCATCTTGGCAGACCGACTCGGATGGAAAAGTCGAGAGGCTGTGCTTTCGGTGGAAGGAGTGTAAGGCTTTGGAGGGAGGAGGTCTGAGAGGCATTGACTCATGACGCAGTGGTGCCAGCCTTAACCGAGACGGGTGCGACGTCGTTCAGTGTTGGCTTCAAAAGAGCGCGCCGAATAAGAACGTTGGTGGGCCGTGGGCTCAACTAACCACTCCCTCCAGGAGCCCAACTTCTGTTTAAAAAAACAAGCCCATCTTCTTTCTCTAATTTTTTGGGGCGTGAGGAGAGAAAACGCGGGATTTAGACAGAGATGTAGGTGTCATTCTTTGGTGACATGCGCGTGAAAAAAAAAAAAAAAAATGCTGTGAAAACTTTCATGTGCAAAATTACCTTAATGTCCATGGTTTTGATTTTCTATTATTTTTATTGAATGGGAGCATTTTTGCTCATCATCATTTAGTACGATGTATACTCATCACCTTATTTATCACCGTTAGATGAGTTTGAATTTCGAGATTCGTGTGGTGGATAAGCACAAATCTCAAAGTTCAAACTCATCTAACGATGATAATAGAGTAGTAAGTATACATTACACTAAATGATGGTGAGCAAAAATGCATTCTTTATTAAGTTATGATTAAAATATTAAATCGTCTTTTCACCCCTCTTAGTTAATTTTTGTCAATAAATAGTATAAATACGCAACCATGACGGTGGCAGGACCATCAAAGGCGGCAGTGTAAGAGAAATCAAAAGCGGAGGAGGCAGAAGGATCGCAAGGATTAGAGGAGGAGGATTTTGAAGGATTGGAGGAGGAGGATGATGGTACTTCTGCTCTTTTGTGTGTTTGAGGAATTGTTTGGAACTCCTCCAATGGCAGCTTTGCTTAAGACATGAAAAGGGGGATTTGAGAGGGAAGTGACCTCTACAAGAAGCAGATGGCTCTCTTTTAGAGCAAATATTCTTTGTTTGACAAGATAATATTCTAAACTACCGTAATTTAATCGGAGGGAGTTTCAAACTTGAATTCGAGGGACTACAAAAGTAAACAATTGTGCCAATAGTTCTGAAAATTTGGAACAAGAGAGGCACTAGCGAACTTATAAAACAAATGAATGCCGCCTGGATGGAAAAGTTGGTATAGGGAAATACGAGTACAAAATTTTACAAGAAAATTGTTGAGCTATACTAAGTAAGGAGATACATTTTTCTTTTCTCACAGTCGTATTGATTTATGTCATCGTGACGGTATTCAAGTATGAAAGAAGAAAACAGGTCGAGAAGGAGTGACCGATCAAGTAGTGAGTGCTGGTAGTGTGGGAGTAACAATTGCGTTATCTGTCCAATTTTTTTCACCCCAGTGCTGTAACATGTTCTTCCAGGAGCAGAACTCCTCGTTGCACGTCTTCAAACGCTTGTCTTCGATCTTAATTTTCCAGTGACCATCCGTGTAATTTGCTTCTTCCGCTTGCCTCCGATCCCACTCAAGTCCCGCCTTTTGCTCTGTCCGAAGCAAACAGAACTTCTGCAAGTTTCCTGGCATAGCATCGTGCACTTTCCACCACGTTTTATGCGCAACATCACTCGCAAACTCCTGCATGAAATCCACGTTCCAATTGCAGTCATAGTCGCGGAAGCAAAGCCACGGTTTGTTACCAAGGTAATGGAGGACATAGAGGATTGGAGGGTCAGCTTGAAAGAGGTGCGTTTTCATTTGCTTTATCTCCGGCTCATCACCTTCCCAGAAATGTTTCAAGAAGTTCATGTGTTTCGGAATCCTGTGCCACCATGTATATACCTCATTCAGATACCCCTGGTCACCACCGTTGTAGGATACAATTTCGTTGATATGGTCCATGAGCAGCTGGAATGTACAATTTGAGGGTTCGACAACCATCACACCTGAGTTGAACAAAGTAGCATTATTTCCTGTGGCTGATATTTCTGGCATCTGAAACAGGAAGTCGATATTCCTGAGTATAAGCATGTCGGCGTCAATGAAAATGATCTTGTCGTAATCAGTCAACTGCCAAAGACGGAACTTGCTGTAGTTCCATTCGTTGTAAGCTTCGGCTTCAGCTTTAGGGTTCCTGATTCTTTGGATTGTGTGGATCTTCCACCCTGCAGCCGCCAGTCCTCCTCGATGATACTGAGTGATTGTTTCATCGACCAGTATCACAAGATCTCGTGTTGAACCAGCCATACGGATGCTTTGAGCTGCAGCAATGGCTCCACAAACATATACATCTGCAGAGTGTAGGATCGTTGCATATGCTTCTCGGTTGGGTCTTTCCGAGTCAAAATCTTCTGCGTACAAACATGTATCTGATCAGTTTTCAGGTATAATGCAGTTACAAATTCAGCAAAATTTCAAAGAAACCATGAACTTCTCGGTTGGGGCATACCAAAAGCTGTCATTGCGACAAAACAACTCAAAAGAAAATTCAAACTTTGAAACAGAAGAATTGAAAAAAGCAACACGAGACACTGTTTTAAATCTTACCTTTAGCCTTGAGAGGAACTGCAAGCTCACATGATCCTACAGGGAGCTGTAGCTTCTCTCTCAAGGTATTAAGTTTCGGTTCATAGAGCCATGCGTTCCCTTCATGTCTAACAAGATCTTTGCAAGTGAATAAATTTGGGATGGGAAAGCAGTCGGTCACCAAAAGTACATGCACCGGGTGATATCCTTGGGACAAGGCCGCCAGCCTTGCTGCTTCAAGCTGCAAGTGCAAACGAGCCACGTCTCTTGACCAGCTGCCTGACTTGTTGCAGGGAAGCTTGACAGCAACCAGATCGAGCGGTGAGCTTTCGGGAATTTGAATCTTTGGTAGAGAGGGACAAGCAGGAACTTCGGATTCTTGTTCTTCGTCTATCCATTCAGGATACAAGGATTCCCATGTTACGTTGTTTGGCGCATGGTTGAGATGCAGAACAACCTGCTCAGAATCTGGAAAGAGCTCCTTCCAATTGTCAATCTCGTTGTCATTAAAGTTTAACAGGCCAATTCTCCGATAATCATTTTTGTGAGTGAGTTTTTCAACAAAATCCAAAATTTCATTCCAGTTTATCTGTAAAGATGATACATAACGTAAGTCTGCAGGAACGCTCATTCTCATCCATCTGCGTTGAGAAGTTAGCCTGCAGCCAATAAACTTGTGTTACAACTATTGCCACCGGAGAGTGATAGAAAGAAACCGAAGAAGAACAAAAGGCAATGCCGTTTTGCCTGTTAATTACGAACAATACATTTTCCCCGGAAGAGGAAAAGGGTAAACTTTCAAAAGCCTCAACATCAGAAAAGAGACAAATGTTGAAGCAAGAAAATACCTAATTATGAGTAAACAAATACCACAAAATAACAAGTGAAAGCAAGGTGGTCAGCGCATAGGACTTACTGAGATACAGAGCTGGAGAGGTGATCTGTATTATAAACAGCAGAAGAGAGGAAGAGCGTCACAAAAGTCCCGAATACAAGAACGATCAACACCAGTTTCAAGGTAGGTTTGCAGTTTAAGATTCTTTCTTGAGCATGAAAGTGGAGGGCCTTTTCAATATCTTTAAGAACTTTGTTTCTCTGGGGCCTTCTTTTGTTGGTGTCTTCACTGAAACACAAAAGGGATTCATAACAACAAGAGCACATTCTAAATGGCAAGCGAAAGATAGTACGAAGAGCAACAAATGGAATTGGAAAAACTGTTTATAGCAGTAAACAATTGGATGCCACTGGAAACAAGTTCCGCTCAGAATTCTACTCAGAAAGACAAAAAAAATTCCGCAATCAACTCCACCGTACGAAATACATTGGAAACAACATAAATATGAATGTTCTACGTTCCATTCAGCACATTACAATTAGAAGTGCTCATATCATTTGCAAAAACTAGATCCCGAAACTTCGATTTTGAAATCTCAAATGCACCATGATCATTGACCATGACAAAGTAGCTAAATCCCCGGAATACATAACCTAACATGATCATTAAACATGATCATTGATATCAACTCTCCAAAACATTTCGGACTTTATCAAACACTACTCACAGAGCTGCATAATACATAAGCTGCACGATTTTCTGACGATGCTACCATACACATCTCAAACAGTGTAAATTGGACCTAATTATTAGCAAGACTTTACACTTAATCATAACAAGTACAATATCCATCATCAAAACTTCTACACCACTGTTCATCCTTATCTTAGGCCAAAATTTAGTGCTGAAAAAGAAAACTCTACCCAATTTAAAAAATCTAGTTTCATCTCTTGATCTGTATACACTATACATTCACATATATGTAACGGAAAAAAAAAAAACCATCTAGTGAAGTGGTAAATCAGCAAAACCATCAATAGCTTATGTCATCAGTAGTGAGTTGATATCATTATCGCCAACAAAACATATCAATATGTTCTTGATACAGTTTCGAGTTCGTTCTTGCAAAGGGATTTCTTACTTACATGTTTATTATTCTAAACTATGGAACTAAAATATCAAACACTCCTATCAAAATGAAGTCATTAATCACTAAGAAAATGTAAATTTGAATTGGGGGGAGAGAGAGAGAGAGAGAGGGAGGGAGGGAGGGAGACTGACTGAGGTGGTGAACAAAGGCGGTGTCTGGGTTCAATGGGAGTAGTAGTCGGGGAGGGACCTCTCATCTTTTCTGCTATTTCAACTGAACCATTTCCTCGTTTGATATATAAATACACCTATATATACATATAAAAGAAACAATGAAATTCAAAGCAATAGAAAGACTTGCAAAAAAAGGATTTACAGTCGTTATAAGAGCTCTGTTGTGTGATGGGATGGAGTGAGTTTGGTCGGCCGAGTGAGCTAAGTCACTGAGAGACAGACGAAGTCACGAGACGGTTGGTCAAATCGTGGAACTTGCTTTGGCTTTGCCTTGCGGGTTGGTCATCCTATTCTGGTTTTTGGTACACACCTTTTTCGGTCTTATTCATTCCTCATCAGTGCCACAGTTTTTACGCGAAGTTTTTCATTTGTTTTGCCTCTCTCTCTCTCTCTCTCCCCCTCTCCCTCTCCCCATGTTGGAAGACATTTTACGCAATAATGATTAATCATGAAGAAGAGTAGGCTCAAATGTAAAGCAAACCTACTCTGCAAACAGTCAACAACAATTCTTATCTCATTGTTATAACATTAAAAAAATTGACTGATTAGAAGCTTCTGTGTCGCGTCATTAGTTCATCTATTATATTTATATCATACGAGCTTAATTTTGTAATCGAAGTACAAGAGATCTCTCTTATACGTATCTTGAGCCAAAAAGGTGACGTGGCACCAAAGCAGAGGCGGTCTGAAGGCAAGTTAAATAAAATTTGTGCTTATTTAATACATTATTAAATTGAGAGTCACAAATAATAAGAAAGCCGATACATATCAGTGTTATTGTATGCATGGGCAAAGCTACATAAGGGCAAGGAGGGGGGCGGCCCCTTCCCAAGTCAAAAATGGGGTCAAAAATCAAGCCCAGGACCCGTGGTTCTGCCCTTTTGGTCTCATCTGGTTTTCTGGTGTTCTGGGTTCCTGCGCGCAGACTCTCTGTTTTTTTTTTTTTTCAAAATACCCAAGCTTTGCATTTTGCAGCTACTGAAAAGTAACGAAGAAGAAGGGTGAGAGGAAGAAGATATATTTTCTCTCTCACCCACCCCACCCCACCCCACGTGCCGTTTTTCAACTATTGTACCCAATCAGTTTGGGCCACATAGCTAGCTATTTAATGTGCTGATTATATTGAGATTTGTTTTGTTTTTTAATTATTAATTGATTAATTTGCCTACTTTTTCAATATTTTTTTAGCCACATTTTTCACACTATTATTTATCTTCAAATTTATTATAAATTCATAAGAACTTTAAAAAAATATTTTGTAAAGTAATACGAATTTGTAATCATTTGAATTTTTATCTCTACCGTCAAATGCAACAAAGTAATAAAAAATTTGTCAATATTTTTATATATTAAATGTTTTATAGTCAATGTTCTTACATATTATATGTATATAATAAATAGATACTTATTTATACAATATATAATAAATTTTTTCAAATTCATCTAATCCGTCTAGGTCAGGTTATGTCCAATTCCTATTTCGAATATTTTGATTAGTGCAAATTGTCCTACAATATTCCTCGTAGTTCACATTTTTTCAGAACCTTAAACCGTTTAAATTTCCCCTTCCCTCTGAACAATTTATGTCTTCGCCATGTATGCATATCCTTCCTTCATTTTGGTCAGAAATCTTCTTTAATTCCATGCCATTCCTCTGACCAAATTGAAGCCATGTATCGTTCTTTCATCTAGCTTTAAGCATTTTTAACATTACTTTCCAAGCCACGTCAGTTAGGTTATGTTGTCACTGTCAATTTTCTAGGTAACATTACAATTGTTATTTTTGTTGTTGTGGTGCCACAAAGCCTCTCCAAATTATGTGGAAAAAAAGAAGAGAAAAAATGGCATGTTTAAATAATTTTGTGGTGCATAAGTATCACGTTTACTTCGGGAGTATAGGATCGACTTGAATTGGTTAACTAAATAAATTTAGAGAGGTGTTTTCTCCACACCTACTTTTACCTGTCACATACTCGTCTTAGTTATCGATCGTCGGAATGAATGAATTGAAGAAGATCAATTGACAAAAATCAACAAAGGTGTGTGAAAGGTAAAAAGAAGTGTATGAATAGCCCTATCCTAAATTTAATGTACTGAAGTGAATGGAAGAAACTTTTAAATTTTGAATTTAATGAGATATCTTATTCAAGAAACTTTAAACGCCAAATGTAACACTCAAACGCATTTAAATGGATCAGAATAGCGTGCTTTCCTAATGCACCTCAAATCGAAACGAACACATTAGGTAGAATATCGCTTAATTCAAAACAATAATTATAAAACATTTTAGACGTGCTTATAGAATAAAATAGACAGCTAATCTGTATGTCAACCCTTTCCTAATTTTTGGTTAAAATCATCTGCATATTTATTAGCATTGCTCAGATAAGAATTCCGAGGCTTATCAAATTTTAGAAGGCCTTACCTTAATCTGACCTTAAATATTATTAGACTAATAAGATCTCATTAACTAATGGCTGGTTACAGTGAGTGTTTTCAAAAAAAAAAAAAAAACAAAAAAACAAAGGTGATGGTGATGTGATAGACACTTAACACTAAATTACTTTAATACGCTTTGTTTGGTATGTGGTTTATGTTAATTAGCAGTGTGATTAGATGAACCTAACCACTCACACCCCTTCTTGTTAAGTACCTATGTTTGGTACTGGTTTATCCATGTTAACTAATTAATGACATCTTACCCTAAACAACCAAGCTTTGTCTTTTATTTTCATTTTTTATTCATTTCTTTATTTTGGGAATATGTGGGGTTGGTATTATTTTTATCTTTTATTATTGCTTATTAGTGTAGTTGGTGATCCATCAATAATTGTGGTCAAGAATGTTAAAGAATGTTCCAAAAAGAAGTTTCAAAAAATCAAATGATTTTAGGAATGAATCATGGCAAACTTTTGATTCATCAACAACTCACTAAAAGAGAGAAATATTTTTGGTAGGTTACATTACACCCATCATATGGAGAATTTCTTAGGCTAGATTCATTGGCGGAGCTACAATTTAAAGTTGATAGAGCTTACGGATCTACGATAAATATCGTGAACAAAACTAAGAAAATGGTAATGTGTTAGTTTTTGCATGAAGAAATTCTTAGGTTAAATTCAGGGCATAGCACGAGAGTAAGGTAATACTAAGAGCATCTTTACCGATTGATGGAAGGCAAGAACAAGGGCACAAAAGATGCCTTCCAACCCAAAAGGCAACATTCACGAGTCCAAATTTGCAAGGGCAACTGGTGGCCATGCAAAACCTATCTAAATGGCTGAGCAAGATCGGGCAACCTTTTGCCTGGAGGCTGGCTGACGTCAGCCACATGAGATTTTTTATTTTTATTTTTTTTGTCAGACGCGTGTAACACATGTGCGTAGGAGAGTGTTCGACAAAAAAGTACAACGGTGGGCCCGCGACAGCAATTCAACAGTAGACAGCCCAACGGCTAGTTGATGTGGCTTCTTGAGGGTCCTTGGATTACCAACGGCCAGATAATTTAGACCGTGGGATTTCTAACCATAAAATCATTGAAATGCTAGTTAGGACACGTGGCTCGTTCTAGTGCGTTTGATTTAGATCGGTTTGAAAATCAACGGTAAAAAAAATAGAAAAAAAGCACAACAAAAAAAATTAGAAAAAAGATGTGAAAAAATATACTGTCACAATCTCTAACAACCCATCTTATTCATTTCCCATCACAACTCAATATTCAATTTTATTACAATATTCTATATTTGTTTTCCACTTTCCAAATTCTTTATAAAAAAAAAAATAATAATAATTATGCTTGTTGTAATATCATGCTTTTCCCTTGTATTTGAAATAATTTATTAGAATTGACAATCGTTTTATTCTCAAAGCATAAAAAAAATTAAAATGTTTGTGAATACTACTTGCACTTTCCAACCAAGTGGAGTTGCACAAATGCAAGTACTATTCCGAGTGAATAGTAAGGGCAAGTTACATGCTATTGCCCTTGCCGTCCACTAACGGGTGGAGATGTTCTAAAGGACATTGAGGTTTGACCAAACAACCAATTAGCAATAGAAAAAGTAACCCAACTCCTAATCACTAGTAAGGTTTGGTAAACTTTTGATGCGGGACAATTCTTCATAGTAAGAACAGGTAAAAGCAACCAAACCCAGCTGGAAATTTAGAAAAACAAACCGGACAACATGACACGCACCTTAAAAAAAAAACCAATGACTATGAATTGAATTACAAGGAAGTTGTTGAGCTAGATACTAACTGATTTTTGGGAGATATACTTTTCCTTCGCGCATTTGCAAGCATGCATTGTGTTTTGATTTGTGTCCTCAGTATGAAGTACGAAAACGTGACGCAAAACAAGTCACGAAGAAGCGACGGATGCAGTGGTAAGTGTAGGTGGTGATAGAGTAGCAGTAGCATTATCGGTCCAATTCTTTTCACCCCAATGCCATAACATGCTCTCCCAGAAGCAGAAATCCTCAAAGCATGTCTTCAAACGCTTGTCTTTTATCTTAATTTTCCAGTGACCATCAGTGTAATTTGCTTTCTCAGCTTGTCTCCGATCCCACTCTAATGCTGCCTTCTGCTTGGATCGAAGCAAACAGAAATTTTGTAAGTTTTCTGGCATAGCATCGTGCACTTTCCACCACCTTCTATGTGCAACATTACTGGCAAACTCCTGCAGAAAGTCCACGTTCCAGTTGCAGTCATAGTCACGGAAGCAAAGCCATGGTTTATTTCCCAGGTAATGGAGGACGTAGAGGATTGGAGGTTCAGCTGCAAAGAGATGTGTTTTCCTCTCCTTTTTCTCTGGCTCATCACCTTCCCAGAAGTGTTTCAAGAAGTTCATATGTTTTGGTATCCTGTGCCACCATGTAAATACCTCATTCAGATAACCCTGGTCCCCACCATTGTAGGAAACAATTTCATCGACATGATCCATGAGCAGCTGGAATGTACAATTTGATGGTTCAATAACCATGACACCTGAGTTGAACAGAGTAGCATTATTTCCTGTCGCTGATATTTCTGGCATCTCAAACAGGAAGTCAATGTTCCTAAGTATAAGCATGTCAGCATCAATGAAAATGATCTTGTCATAATCAGTCAACTGCCAAAGACGGAATTTGCTGTAGTTCCATTCATTGTATGCTTCTGGTTCAGCTTTAGGGTTCCTGATTCTTTGGATTGTGTGGACCTTCCACCCAGCAGCTGCCAACCCTCCACGATGATACTCACTGATTGTTTCATCAACAAGTATTACAAGATCTCGTGTTGAACCAGACATACGGATGCTCTGAGCTGCAGCAATGGCTCCACAAACATACACATGGGCAGAATGTAGGATTGTTGCATATGCTTCTCGGTGGGCTCTTTCCGAGTAAAAGCTTTCTGTGTGCAAGTATTTAGTTCATCAGTAAAATTTCAAAAGTATCCATGACTTAAGTAGCTTTCTTACGGGATGCAACCAAAGTCACTGAACCTACTATACATATGAGTTACAAGATGGAGTCTAGATTTAACAATAAAAACCCAAAAGTAAAAATAAAAAAAATGATCTTCACAAATTTCTTCAACAACTAACGTTAAAGCTGGTCAGGTGGTCAGCACTAACATCAATCACTGACGTAGCGGATCTCCTTAGCATATGATAAACATGGTGCATCAGTTCTGTGGTTTACACATTCATACATCTATAGGGTTTTCAGTTGGATGACAATTTTGGACATCATGAATCATGCTCTGACCACGTGATGAGCCAGCAACTACAATCAGCAGCACTTAAGGATGTCATGCATTTGCATCATGCATGCACGTCGGGATGGACCTGCTGTACTTGACCCAAAAAAGTTGACTAAAACTTATAAACACCTAATCAGTTGTTATAACAATCTCTGCCTATGTCTGGAATGAATACACAACTTGTTTCAAGATTATTTAGTTCATTTGATGTGGGATGACCTTTATATAAGCAATATTATCTCCTTGGTGTGGGTCACTACCTACACCTCAAACTAACTCCACATAATCAACTAAAGATTTCTGAAACAACTACCAATTGAATTCTACGATGCCCAGCTATAACATATAAAACCTACACCTCAAACTAAGCTCCACAGAAACAACTAAAGTTTTTTGAAACAGCTACCAATTGAATTCTACAATGCCCAGCCACACAAAAAATGTGAAAATCATTTATGAATGAACTGAAATCTACATTTTAAAAGAATCCAAGAAAGTGAAATTTGAAAAATTAAAAGGAAATAAAAAAGAAAGAGTAATTAAAGAGAGGCAGACAAGCAGCTCTCGTTGCACAAAAACAAATTTTGATTAAAAAAGAATAAACTAGTTTAAATCTGACCTTTAGCCGTGAGAGGAACTGAAAGTTCACATGAACCTACAGGGAGCTGTAGCTTATCTCTCAACGTATTCAGTTTTGGTTCATAAAGCCATACATTCCCTTCCCGTCTAACAAGCTCTTTGCAAGTGAACAAATTTGGGATTGGGAAACAGTCTGTCACCAAAAGCACATGCACTGGGTGATACGCTTTGGAAGCTGCAGCCAGCCTTGCTGCTTCAAGCTGCAAGTGCAACCGAGCCACATCTCTTGACCAGCTGCCTGACTTGTTGCAGGGAAGCTTGACAGCAATCAGATCAAGCCTTGGTTTTCCAGGAATCTGAAGCTTGGGTAGGGAGGGACAAGTAGGAACTTCAAAGTCTTCCTCTTCATCTATCCATTCAGGGAATAGGGTTTCCCATGTTATGTTGTTCGACGCATGATTGAGGCGTAGAACAACATGCTCACAATCTGGCAACAGCTCCTTCCAATGGTCAATCTCAGCATCATTAAAGTTTAACAAGCCAATTCCCTGATAATCCTTTTTGTCTGCCAGATTTTCAATAGCATCAGAAATTTCATCCCAGTTAATTTCTACAGATGATATGTAACGTAAATCTTGAGCAACACTCTTTCTTGTCGACCTGTCTTCAGAAGTTGGGCTGCAGGCAGTAAACTTTTGTTACAAAATATTTCCACAGTAGAGCGGGCAAAGCCAACCAAAAAAAGACCAAATCCCATTTTCTTTACAAAGAAGGGTGCACTGGCTATATTTTTCCAGGTGGGGAAATATTTCTCGAAAACCTCAATGCAAAGAAGAAGTATATATTGAAGAAAGAAAATGGGAATAAAATAATAAGTAAAAGCAAGGTGATGAGCTAATAGGGATATACTGAGATACAGAACGGGATTTATCATCTGAATGATAAACACCAGGCGAGAAGATGAGCGTGAGAAAAGTTCCCAATAAAATAACAGCCAACACAAGCTTCAAAGTGGGCTTGCAGTTCAAGGTTCTATCTTGCACAGGAACGTGGAGGAACTTCTCAATATCTTTAAAATCTTTGTTCCTCTGGGGCCTTCTTTTGTTAGAGTCGTCACTGAAACAAGGGGATTCATAGCTACATGAGACCATCATTCAGTAAATAAGTGAATGCAATTGGAACCAAGTTCCACCCAACAATACAATCGATTGTTCAGCAATCCACTCCATCATTGGGAACGCACTCCTCACTGATATGTTAAAACAGCACATATATGAATACTGTAGAACATACATCCCCATTGAAAGAACCAAGAACCCGATCGCGAAAGTAATCCCTTGCACCATCACCATTCACCAACTATAAGCCGTTCAATTCAGACAATGTAAATAAACTATAACCTAATCATTACCAAAACTCCTCAATTCAAATTCACACTAAAATAATAAGATAAAAATCATAAATCATAAATGGTTCCAGACCCACTATTCATCAAAATTCATGAATCCTGACCCAAATTTTGAATTTTGAGTGCCAACACATAAATTCAAGTGAGGGTTTTCTAACATGATCCTTTTTTTGGAGTATGGAAATTAAAAATCGAACACTGTCGGCAAAACGAATGCAAATTACACTAAAAGTAGTGAGAATATATATAGAGAGAGTGGGGTAGTGACCTGGCAGAAGCAGAAAGGCGGTGTCGGGGCTCAATGGGAGTTGGGGAGGAAGCTCTCATGGTTGCTGATTCAGTAGAAGAAGAAGCGTGGGGAGGCACCACCACCACCACCACCACCAGAGTCTGTTGTTGCTGATTTGTGAAAACGACCAGATGGGGGGAATATTTGGCAAGACACAAAACAATTGGGGAATATTTTCTATAACATTTATAAAAAAAAATATATATATATATGGAAAGAGACAAATCAACGAATTCTGCAAAAAAAAAAACCTGGGAATCCACGATCCGTGTGTGATGGAAGGACTCTCTCTCTCTCTTTCTCTTGCTGTCAGTATTATTATTGTGTGTAACGAAAAAGAACGGTCAATGCAAGTGTAAGAAAACGGCGAGTCAGAACAAGTAAATAAAATTGAAGTAATCCATATTTTCCTGTTTTTGTTTTTGGTCAAATAGTTTTCATAGTAAGTCTTTTTCATTATTCTTGAACCATTTCTCACCCACATACATTCACTCATTTGGGTTAATAATTTAATTAATTCAGGATTCGTTTTGATGTACTTTTAAAATGACTGAGACTCTTTTAAACATAAAATTTAAAGGTTTCAAAAGCACTTGAAGTGCTTCTTGGAAGAAGAAAAAGTTTTTTTTTTCTTTCAAAAAGCATTTCAGGTGTTTTTTTTCAAATTCACTTATTTTTTTTTACTAATGATAGATTCAAAAACCATTTTAACTAAAAACGTTTCTAAATGAGCTCTAATTGCATCTTAATAGCAAAGAGCCTTGGAAATTTGTTTTCTTTAGGAATGTTGCGGTTCTAACTATTCCCAAACCATAATAGCCACTTAGCACTACAGTCTAATAATATTTTTCTTCACTTGTAAGTAAGAGCTATTAGGTTTGATTCTCACAAACGGCGAATTTGAACCAATTATTGCTAGCCCATTGACTCTCATCCCCTTTGTAAATAATATCATTTGTTAAAAAAAAAAAAAAAAACTATTCGCAAACCACAGTAAAAGTAGTTTATATAAAAAAAACTACACTGATACTAAACCACGATAAGGGATGTGAGATTGGTGCTAAGCCTGGACAAAATTGATGCTCTCCATTTAGAGTATTACTAATCTCACCCCATTGTCTTATTTTTCCACCCACCTTATAATTTCATTTACCATAAAATGTTAAAAATGAAAAACTCTCTTTTCCCACCCACCCTTATTCCTAATATAAGCTTTTATATATCTCTAAATAATTTTAAATTTTATTTATAAGAATATATAGGATATACATACATATATATATATATATATATCTCTCTCTCTTTAACCAAAAAAAATGATAAAAATCCGTTAAAGAGAAGGTAGCCGTCATCGACACTGCCGTGAGGGAAGCGTGTGGTTGTGCACTTGTCGTGGTTATAATAGTGAGAACGGAGTGGAGGTTTACTGATTTTTTTTCTGCTATTTTAGTTTTTACTGAAAAAAAATCCATTGCTTACGTGACAAAATACAATTGGTTATTGTTTTGGTCCTTACGGTCGTTCTCTAAAAGGACATAGTTGTCAATGGAGTTTTCACATTTAAGTGGGGTGGGAAAATAAGAAAATGGGAGGAGGTAGATTGTCTGTCCTCTTGTTTTGGTGTCCTTCTCATCCCCTCCTATTTGTGTAGTCACGGTTAAATCATATCAATATTTTATATTTTTATTGTTTTTTGTCTTATTATCTTTATAAAAAACATCACTATAAAATATTGACATGACTTAACAGTGACCGCACAAAATAGAAATGGATGAAAAGGGCACCAAACATGAAGGTAGACAATCTGCCTCCAAAATGAGATGGGTTTAACGCTCATCCCCATTTATAATAATTTAGTTTCAAGGACGCTTTTATGAAAGTCACATTTTAACCTTTCACTAACAAAATGAGAAAACTGAGGAAGGATGAGTTGAGGCTTATTTTTACTTTTACCCTCACTGCAAAAGAGAAAAAGAAAATATTAAGGAAAACGTCGCGTTTTAGGGACCTGTCCTTCACTTCTTCTTCCTTCACCTTTCCCCTTTCCCCCTCCGTCTTCTTTGATCTGCAACTTTTTCTTCTCCTACACACAATTGAACACATCATCATCACAATCATCCGCTTCAGATCGTAGCCGTATATCTGAAAATGGTGCTGGTCTCGGCCGTAAGGGATTACCTGAGTCGGATGTTGCAGGACATCTCCGGCATGAAGGTTCTCATCCTCGATTCCCACACGGTAACAACCCTTTCCACTCTCGAAAAGTTTCAAAATTTTTCTGAAGCAATTTTGATCGAGTAAATAATGGGTTGTTTTTGTTTGTTTTGATTGATTGTGGCGTAGGTCAGTATAGTCAGCGTGGCGTATTCGCAATCCGAGCTTCTTCAGAAGGAAGTGTTTCTGGTGGAATTGGTAGACTCCATTTCCAAGTCCAGAGAATCCATGTCTCACCTCAAAGCCGTCTACTTCCTTGCACCCACTTCAGAGAATATACAGTATTTGCGCCGGCACTTGGTCGCTCCTCGATTCGGAGAGTATCACCTCTGTAAGTTTTGATGTTTCTTGATGTTATATTGGTTATGGAGTGTGTTTGAAGGGTACCCAGATAATATTTGGAGCTTATTTCTCTTGGCATTCTGGAATTTTACAGTTTTCTCCAACATATTGAAGGATACCCAGATTCATATTTTAGCTGATTCAGATGAGCATGAAGTTGTACAGCAGCTTCAGGTAATTCATCATTCACTCAAATGCTCTCTCGCATGTTCGTTACGATTATCGGAAAATTTATGTATGTAGTAATGCACATTGCTAACTGAATTTGGACTTCCAATTTTATTTGAGATGCCAGCAATTTGAGAAATACATCATAAGTAGTAAGTTTGTAACTAACAGCCAGAGAAATGTTCTTTTGGTCACCTAGTGACCAAGGAATGCATGGTCATTCATCCTTTGATTTGATATTGAGGTTGGATAAGAAATGAATGCGCATTTAATGTTTTAATCTCAAAACTTATTATCAAAGCCAAGGGTGAGGGACCATTCTGGGGTCACCTAGTAACCAAAAGAACGGGACTCACGTAACGGGAACATACATCTCAAGTAAGCTTATTATAGTATTATGTGGAAGCATGGTTTTTGTTTCACTCGCTTTTGTAAGGAAGTTGATGCAAAATATATTGTTTTTGTTTGAATATAGTTACTCTGTGCTCTGCCTGGTTGGAATCAGTTTTATTTCTGTTAAATCCTTGTTCTAATGCATGACTATACAGATCAAATTTCCAGTAAAGTTCTCTTTTAAGATAAAGAAAAAATAAATTCTTG
The DNA here is from genome assembly GCF_963583255.1 of Pyrus communis. Classification (NCBI taxonomy): domain Eukaryota; kingdom Viridiplantae; phylum Streptophyta; class Magnoliopsida; order Rosales; family Rosaceae; genus Pyrus; species Pyrus communis. Next base: position 1,169,302 of record NC_084805.1, read on the forward strand.
TGTAACATAGTGGTTATGCCATTCTAATATTAAACTTAACAATAAAAAATTCGCCATGAAACTGTACATATGGGTTTAGTTTCTCAGTCTTCATATTAGGTTTATCTTGGTCTTGCAGGAGTTCTATGCAGACTTTGTTGCAACTGATCCTTACCATTTCACTTTGAATATGCCATCAAATCACATGTATATGCTCCCAGCAGTTGTGGATCATTCAAATTTACAGCGCTTCTGTGATCAAGTAGTTGATGGAATTGCAGCTGTTTTTTTGGCATTAAAACGAAGACCAGTTATTCGTTATCAAAGAACATCTGATATTGCAAAAAGGATTGCGCAGGAAACAGCAGTAAGTATAATATGTTCCAAAAAGTTTTGTATGTGGGCTTGTATTGATAGTACTATTTTGAATGTCAACTTTATCAGGGTTTTGTATTCTCCTGTCTCTCTTTTTCTATATGCTCAACTTTTTATGCATATTGTATGCCATATAAAGTGGATTTTACAGCATGCAGATTCTCTCCATGAAAGTCTGTACAGGGAAACTGATATTGCATTTTGGGCATGTAACAGAAGCTGATGTACCAGCAGGAAAGTGGACTTTTTGATTTCAGACGAACAGAAATTTCTCCATTGTTGCTGGTAATTGATAGGAGGGATGATCCTGTGACCCTATTGTTGAATCAGTGGACCTATCAGGTAATTGTGTCACGACTAACATTTACTGGATGTGTGACATTGTCTCATCTTGATGCTTGCTTTTGAAATTACAATGGGACAAAATCACCTGAAATATAAACAGAGCTCATTTATTAATCTAATTTCAGGCAATGGTTCACGAATTGATTGGTATTCAAGACAACAAAGTCGACTTACGAAACATTGGAAATTTTCCAAAGGATCAACAGGTTGAGTTTTGTTTTCCCTGAGTACTTTAAGTATCTGTATTTGTAATTTTTCTTGCTAAACAAATACATATGGTATTGATGCTCATAGGAGGTTGTGCTGTCATCAGAACAAGATGCTTTTTTCAAAAAGAACATGTATGAGAACTTTGGTGATATTGGGATGAACATCAAGCAGTTGGTTGATGAATTTCAGCAAATTTCAAAAAGTAACCAGAACATCCAGACGATAGGTTCGTAGGATGCAAAAATGAAAATTTGAGTCTTGACTTGTAGTTACTAACTATTGCATAGCCCCACAGGGAACCGTTGTTGGTAACTAACTGTGTAAATTCATTATTAATGCAGAGGACATGGCCAAGTTTGTTGACAATTACCCTGAGTACAGAAAGATGCACGGAAATGTTTCAAAGCATGTGGCACTGGTAACAGAAATGAGTAAGCTAGTTGAAGAGCGAAAACTTATGGTAGTTTCACAGACAGAACAGGAGTTGGCTTGCAATGGTGGGCAGGTGGCAGCTTTTGAGGTACAAACTAAAACAACATATTTCTCAAATAAGCAAAATGAAACTGAACTTCGCTTACATTCTCTCTACCCTCTTTATTCCTCTGTGTACCATAACTTGTTCTGTTATTGACTTTGAGATAGCAACTATTTAACCATCATCGAAATTTGAATTCAGAAGCAACCATCTCTTTTTCCTATGTACATTGCAGGCGGTGACAAATCTATTAAACAATGAAAGTGTATCTGATATTGACCGCCTACGTCTTGTCATGCTGTATGCCTTACGCTATGAGAAGGAGAGTCCTGTGCAACTAATGCAATTATTTAACAAACTGTCATCCAAGTCTCCCAAGTACAAGCCTGGGGTAATGTAACCAAGATAGCATCCTTGTTTGGATTCTTTCACCTCATGTCATTTTTTCCTTCATTTTTCTTTGGGAGGGAGTGGGGTCGCATATCTGTGTTTAAGTGGAAAATTTTAATTCCTAAAGCCTGACCCTTGAAGTTCAACAGCTACCTTCATTTAGATCATTGGTGATGGTAATTTTTATTTTAGTTTTGCTTATCCAATTGTTTTGGAGATTGACCCTTCTTTGGGAGGCTCAATAAGAGCAGCAATTATACCTTATGCTTCTAATGTAACTTTATTTTAGCTTCCAAAATTATTTCACGGGTTTAATAAATTGTCTATTGTGGAATTACAGCTTGTCCAGTTTCTCTTGAAGCAAGCGGGTGTGGATAAGCGAACCGGGGATCTTTTTGGAAATCGAGATTTCTTAAACATTGCTCGTAACATGGCTCGTGGGCTGAAGGTTTGTTTGGGAAAGTTACACTCTTTCCATATTATAGGTTGTGCTTTATAAGCTTATAGATAATATCTTAAATGCTGTAGGGGGTTGAGAATGTGTACACACAACACCAGCCTCTTCTCTTCCAAACTATGGAAAGCATCAGCAAGGGACGGCTGAGAGATGTGGATTATCCATTTGTGGGAAATCATTTCCAGCAGGGCAGGTTGGTCTCTGAAATCTTATTTTATTTCATTTTGAAGTACTTTCCCCAGGAAGTCAGTTTTAAGTTATAATTTTACTATCTCCAAGAGTAAAACCTCGAGGAACATTGAAATGAAGCTCCTGCACCCTGAAACCCGTATGCTATGCATGCTGCCTGGAGCCCATTTCTTGGTTGCTTCTTAATGACAGTTCATTCTTCAGTGTTGAGTTTACTAGTGAGATACATGAAAGAGTGGTTCTGTTTACACCCAAAATTCGTCTCTCGACAGTGGACACCCAAATTTACAAAATTTGTTTGAGGACAAATATATCCTTTAACAAAATGACCAAAAAGTCCAAATTATGATTGATTACATGATTTTGAAGATTCTGTTAAGGAAACTATAATTTAAAAAGTCAAAAAGGCCTCAATTAAAAAAGAGAGAAGGAAAAGGGGTCAGGGAGGTTGCTGGGACATCATGGAAGCTAACATATTAAGATCCTAAACCCTACATATTAAGATCCAAGGGTACGGATGTCGTCAAATATATGATCTGATCCTTAAAAATCAGAGGAACGAATTGCAAGAGTCTCATAGGTCGATACAACACCCACACCCGTCCTGCATATCTGTGGTCGCCAAACTTTACGCTGAACAATCCTCACAGGCTGTTCTGCAAATCTAGGTACCTGATTGCCAAAACTTTGTCTTTGTTCCCACCTTCTCTTCGACCTCTTCCTCCAAATAAACTAAGAACTTAGCCTTTGTACACTATTGCTACTGTTTTTTAGGAACTGACGGCATAGTTTGCCAGTGATGGCGTTGTCGGTTTAAAATCATGATTTTTGTTTCTTATTATTCAGTTTTTATCCTTCTCTTTTAAATTTTAAACGAGGTTAATAGTGGGATATTATAAAATACTATGGGTGTCCAGAGAAAGATAAATGAATTATATGGGTGTCAGGAGAAATTTGGTTGTCCAGAGAATACTAATGGGTGTAAAGAGAATCACTCTACATGAAATCAGTGCTTGCGGACAAGTTTGGAGGTCATTGAGGCCATACTACCTTCTGTAGACAGGATGACCGTCTAAAGGACCTTAAATTTAAGCACTGGTTTTCATGATTGCTTCGCAGTTCATAATTTTCATAATTTCAGACACTCCGTGTTAGTGTCCAGGTTTCTTGCTGGTTTCTCCTAGACATCTCAAATGACTTGAATATAAGCCTTTACTGTTTTTAATTATCAGCTGCTTGGTCGTACCTTTCTTTTTCTTCTCAAGTTACCCGACCTTGTTTCTGTCTACCCACTTCATTTTGTCCGGTTTAATCTCTAAGGACCCACAGACTACATTAATCTATGAAACTTGTCGTGGTGCGAGGGTAGAAAAATACAATAATTTGGATTAATATTCTAAATTACGCCTATGATCTCCATGCAGGCCTCAAGAAGTGGTCATTTTCATTGTTGGGGGGACAACTTACGAGGAGTCTCGTTGTGTAGCTTTACAAAATGCTATGAATACTGGAATTCGCTTTATACTTGGTGGTTCTGTGATTCTCAATTCTAAAAGGTATGTTTCAGATCACCGTTGTAATTTATGCAGAAATACTTGCATAATAAACTTATAAGTGAAAAAGAAGTTTACCTTGCTGTACTAGCTTCACTTAATGCTTGGATTTCTAAAACTGTCTTTTAGTGGTCCGACTTGATACCACTCCTTTCTTATGGATGTAAATTTGAGAGTTTTGGCATGATAAATATTCACTTATTTGGGTTATTTCGTGTCGCACTACTTGTTTGTATTGGTCCAATTCATCTACAAATTGAGTTCCTAGAAGTTTTCAAGAACATGATAAATAAGCATTCACTTACACCTAAACAATTACGGAAAATGGGAGGTCGTGATGAGTAAATACTAGTACATTTTCTTTGGAGGTCTTGAATTATCAGTGGTAATTAGAGGGTATTCTAGTTAGTTACTGTAGCTAATTGAAATTGTCTAAAATAAGATGCCCTGCTTCAATTATTTCTTCGCTGGCAATGCAGGTTCTTGAAGGACTTGGAAGAAGCTCAGAGACTAGCTCGTACTAGCAACGCCATCTGAGTTTCGGTTTCTGGTATGTCTAGCGTTTGAAGAGCGACGTGGATAAGTGGTTGTGGATGTATATGGGTGTTCTTTATGTCACTTGCTGTAATATAAAAAATTGCTACACGTGCTTGTGGGATCACCGAATCAACCCTCTGTTGCTGCGAGATGGCCTTTTGTTTACCATTTTGTGGGGGTCAGAACTGAAGGGAAGACGTATCCCATAAATTTGGAGGCTACAGCAGTTCCCACCCTCCCTCCGATAAGAACCGCCGAGAAAAACCAAATTTTCTGCTAACCAAGCCAGATATCCGTAGGTCTTAATTAACATAACATGTACTTTGCCTTGTTAAAAACATGCCAATACCAAGATCTTCCTATTCTTTTATACATACAGCTTGTATTCATGTAGTTGTACTTCAGATATTGTGAGAAACCGAGTGTAGATTTACAGCAGTGGTTTCTTGTTCCAATTTCAGCTTTTGGTGAGACTTTTTCGTTTTTGATCCAACGCAACTCTAAGGATTGGGGAGTACGAGGGTTTTTTTCCCTTCTTATTAGGGTTAGGGTTACTTGGACTTGGAGGCCACGTTCATGTTTCTTTATTTTACAAAGTCATGTTCTCCTAGACTCCGTGGTCCAAAGAAATGGTGGTCATTCATTGTTCGATCTTAATTTAACAATAGGTGGTCATTGAACTTTTGTTGTACTTTTTCCTCCACCAGTGGATTCAGATCAAATGTTTAGTGACCACATTTTTCTTGAACCATGGCTATTATTTTACTTTTATTTTACATCATCAAAGGATTTAGCTAATGAAATATTACATATACACCCTCAAACATATAAGTACTAGTATGTACAGCTTCTTTGTTGTAGATTGGGTGTATCGCAAGTTTGCCCCTATGAAGTTTTTGGTTATCCCAGTTTGGTTACAACACAAATTACATCCAATAAAAGATAAATGGGGCCAAACGGAAGTCACAATTCACAACCGTGAAGAGAAAAATTTGTGCGGAGTATAAATTACCACCTGGACGTTGCTAAATGACACTTCCAATCCACTCAAAATTCATCACATGGAAATCTTAGATATAATCTTTTATCATTCTTTTATATTTAAAATTCTCATAATTATTTTTCCCACTAATTAATATGCACCATGAAATTAATCTAGGTGGAATAGAAGGCTGTAGGAGAACCATGGTGTGAAGGAAGTAGATATAATTGTGAATCGGGGGATTAGATTTGGGTGATTAGTCAAAACTCACAGCTTTTGGTTTGCAGTTTTGAGGTGAAAGTGTAAATTGGGGTTCACGCATTGTTCTATGGATGGCTTTTGGTTTGCAGTTTTGAGGTGTAAGTGTAAATTGTGTTCACGTATTCTTTGTCATTATTAGCCTTTTAAGTCACGTGAAAAAAAAAAAATACTAATATAAAGATATTGTATCCTTTCTTTATATCTAAATAGAAATTTACATTTAATTTTTCGTCTTACATTTTAGCATGCATTTTAATTATTGGATCTCATTTTTAATGTTTTTAGTTAAAAAAATCTGTCGTTTAAAAGCTACAAAAAAAATCCGATATCCCATATTGCCATAAAAAATTTCTTCATAAAGGGCACCCACACAGGGCATATGTCATCAACTAACTTTTGTACTTGGGTCACTGATCTACTACGGTCTAGTATTTTTTTGCATGCATGGGAAAGTGAGAAGCGACAGAGATGTCTGCGTGCCTTATTTTTGGTGGGTAGTTGACAACCTGCACGAGACGAAAAAAGACCAGCAAGAACCTGACAAGCTATCATAGCTTCTCTTAGCTTAGCTAGCTTGAGAGTTGGGTGGACTTCAAAAACGTGAAATGATTAAGCTTGGAGGAATAGCAGACTAGGAGAGTGTACGAGACTTGGGGGAGGGGAAAGGGATAACGTGAAATGATTAAGCTTGGAAGAATGGCAGACTAGGAGAGTGTACGAGACTTGGGGGAAGGGAAAGGGATAACGTGAAATGATTAAGCTTGGAGGAATGCAGACTAGGAGAGTGTATGCGAGACTTGGGGAAGAGGAAAGGATACTCTCCAGATCCCTTCCATCAAATTCCCTCAATTAATCAATCTGAGTTCTTGAAATTTGATTCAACGGTTACAAACAGGAGGTCTCTTTAAAAGTTATAATAACTTTAACCGTTGGATCAAATTTCAAAAGTTCGAATTAAGTAATTAAATTGATTTGATGAAAGGAATCCGAAAAGTATCATTTTCCTGATGTCTGAAGAACAAGAAGCAAATCACAACTCTTGTCTCTGCTGCAGATCTATATAAATACTAAATGACCGACCTACCGATCCGTCCCAAGGACAATAACTCATCGCCCACCACCCTAGAAATGGAAAACCATCATTGCAATTTGCAGGAGATGAATATATTTGAAAAAAATGAAATGAAAAGTAAAGAATGCTTTTCAGAAAGGTAAACAAATGGAAACTACATAACAAGTGTATCTCAATTTCTCAAATACATTAATTTTATTTTAAAAAATCGATGGTACGACAGCAATTGTCTACCTTGCACTATACTTCTGAGATACATTATTTAGTTAGAACTGAAGGGAAGTCGTATCCCATAAATTTGGAGTCTAAAATCTGCAGCAGTTCCCACCCTCCCTGCGATAAGAACCGCCGACAAGAACCAATTTTTCTGCAAACCAAGCCGGATATCCGTAGCTCTTAATTAACATAACATGTACTTTGCCTTGTTAAAAACATGTCAATACCTAAACCTTCATATTCTTTTGTACATATAGCTTGTACATGTAGTTGTACTTATATTGTGAGAAACCAAGTACAGATTTACAGCGGTGGCTTCTTGTTCCAAGTTCAGCTTTTGGTGAGACGTTTTTGTTTATGATACAACGATACTCTACTCTAAGGATGGAGGATTGCCAGAGTTTTTTTTCTTCTTAGTAGGGTTAGGGTTACTTGGACTTGGAGGTCACAAGATCCGGGTCACAATTTGTATCGATTAGGCAAATCGTTAGAATTCCTAAAGTGATACATTCTCTGTGAGCCGATCATGTTTCTTTATTTTATGAAATCCTATTCTCCTAGGCTCCATGGTCAAAGAAAATTATGATTATCTACTGTTTTTATCTTTTTTTTTAACTGTCATGGTCATTGAGCTTTTGTAGTACTTTTTCCTCCACCATTGAATTAAGATCAAATACTTAATGAAATATTACATGTAGCAGTTACATAAATACTAATATGTACAGCTTCTTCGTTGCAGATCCGATTTATCGCAAGTTTGCCCCTATGAAGTTTTGGTTATCCCACTTTGGTAACTTACAACACAAATTACTACCTATAAATGTGGGCAAACGGAAGTCACAATTCACATGGTGTGGAGGAAGTCGATATAATTGTGAATCGGGGGATCAGATTTCGGTGATTAGTTGAAACGAAAGTCAAAACTCACAATATATGACACTTGAAAAAGTTCAAGGATTTACTTGGAACAAAAGATGAATTAGGGAATGAAATAGACAAATACAAAACTCCAAAGGCAAATGAATAATTAATTGTTGGACATAACATGATTGTTCTCTCAGAAAATTTTCAATTTGCTGGAAAAACGATCCGGTACATCCGGTATCATAATATACGTAGTTGAAATTTTTTTTTTCAAGTATTCAATTACTGGTATTATAATATTTGGTTTACCGGTCCTTATTTCCAACATACTAAAAAACATCTCGTTCTTTGGATAGCTTTTGGTTTGCATTTTGAGGTGTAAGCGTAAAGGAGGAGAATGTTCTTCCCTTCTAATCTCTTTCCCTTTTCTTCTCCTCCTACTTAAAGGATTACATTTACGTTAAGTTAACATCTTATATTAATTTTTTAATAGAGACAAAAAGATAAAAAACACAACGTAAGAATAGGAAAGGAGTAGGGAATAAGAGAAAAGAAAAATCTTACTCCAATTAGTTGGCATATTCTTTGTCTATAAATATTAGCTTTGAATTGTAAGTGCGTGTGCACATTATCCCGTGAAACGAGAAATACTAATATAAAACTATACTATCTCTGCTTTACAACTAAACACAAATTTGCAGATAGCATTTTGTCTTAACATTTCAATGAGCATTTTAACCTTCGGATCTAAATAATATCTACAACAATACGAAAAAGGAACTCCGTACAAGGCATATGCCATCAACTTTTGTACTTGAGTCATTGATCTGCATGCATGGGAAAGTGAGTAGTGAGAGAGATGTCTATCTTGAGGGGCGTATTTTTGGGTGTGTAGCTGACAAGCTGTCTGGGACTACAAAAGACCAGCAAGAACCTGACAAGCTGTCATAGCTTCTCTTAGCTTAGCTAGTTTGAGCGGAGTTCAAAAATGTAAAATTATTGCTAGGAGGAATAAAAGACTGTAGGAGACTAGGGGGAGGGAGGGGAACCTGTCTCAAGAACAAGATGCAATTACAACTCTGTCTCTGCTGCAGATCTACAGATCTGCAGATCCTCTACTTAAAAAAATACATCCCAAGTACCATAACTCATCCCCTACAACCCTAGAAATGGAAAACCATTGCGCGAGATGAATATATTGAAGAAAAAAAATGAAATAAAAAGAAAAGAAATGCTAATCAGAAAGAATGGTGAACAAATGAAACTACATAACAAGTCGTATTTCAATTTCTCAAATTCATTATTTATTTTCTTTAGCAGTGTTATACTATGATATAATGAACAGAGAGATCACATGAAATATCTTATAATAATTTACACTAAATTCATTTAAATTCTAGGAAGGAGAATCGAATATAAGATTTCTGATGCATAGACAAATACTCTTTAACTAACTAAGCTATAAGCTACTTAATGTTCTACATTATATATTAAAAAATTAAAACATTCGATGATGTAGTTATTAAGATACTGCCACAATGTCATCTCAATTATAATTAAATAGATATTATTTGTAACACAGTATGAGTCCTACATAGAATATTAGTGATTCCATAAATCTTACAAATTTCTCATGAATAAATTGTTATAAAAGTTGGGATAAAAGAAAGAGCTTGTAAGTAACGAGTACCGTCACTCATCAGCGACTAGTCAGTGCCATGAATTACGACGGCTTGGGTTAAATAGGAAATCACACATCAACTTTGGCTTTGGAGAACGTTTTCTGGCTTGTAGTGATGGAGTTGAGATCTATCCAGATCTTATCATTCGGAGTTTAAGGACTAGCAAATTTGAATCACTAAAATTGAATTTTACTGTTTTCATTAACTCATTCCGCTAGCCGTCTCATACAAACCAAGAACTTGGATCTCTCTTTCTCTCCTTAGGCGGTTTGAATTTGTTAGTCTTTAAGCTTTGGACAATGAGGTCGAGAAAGGATCTCAACTCGTAGTGATGGACTGAATCTCTCTTTATATTATGATTGAGTGTTTTATGAAGGTCTCTGCTAACTTTGGGTTCTGAGGCTCTCTCATCCTGCACAATGAATGACGATTTCATTTCTATCTTCGAATCTGTGAAATTTACACACGCTTTTAACTAGCATTGTTGCAACACTACCCCTAGGTCCCCTACAACAAAAGATATTTAAGTTTATTTATTTGCTCTGAAAAAAAAAAAAATTTCCATTGAATATTTTCACGGCAAAATTCTGAAGACAAACTTGTAGATATCAGTCTTATCAAATTAGATTGAATGAAATTGTAGATGACGTTTTACTGCAAAGATGAAAATCAATTATATTTGTACAATTTTGTGCAGATTTGATCTACATCAATTATCTTTTCCTCTAACAACCAACAATTTAATCATCTAACTCTATTGTTTTTGAAAAAAAGAATCACATAAAACTTTGACAGTTATATCTTCAGAATCTCAATTAATTGCGTTACACTGATATTTGTAAACAATTTTAAATTGTAAATCAACACATGATTTTTTATTGTTCTCATATATTTCAAGAAGGAAATGTGATTGCCAAAGAATTAGTTAACTTAGAGTTGCTCTCGTCTTTATTTGTTCTATCCACATCCCATACATCGAACTCACCACCCCAAATTAATGTGATGGACACCTAGAGATTGCTCGTTTTCTGCATTTGGATTTTTTGGACATCCCAACTTACACGTTGGTCTGCCCTTTTTGATGCGCCATTTTTCGTCTTCCCTAATCCTTTTACTTTGGTAGTGCAACCTGTTTTGCAAGCTCTTACTTTTTAGGTTTTATTTTACGGGGTTTGGTCATATAACCCCCTCTTCTTCTCGCCGGATCTCTTCGATCCTGCAACCGTTCACGGTCAAATACGCGCCATCTCTTTAATTTCGGTGAGATCGTTATCCCCCTTGTGTTGATTTGTCTTGATTCATTGTCTTTTTAACGGATCGATGACTCAGGAAGTCTATGCACTATCTTTTGTCATTTGGTGTATCTTTTGTTTTTCTTTTCTTTATTATCAGGAGTAAAGTTTATAATAGGAAGCTTTATATATAGAGACAAAAATTTTCATTATGTTTCAAAAAATTCCACTAGTTTTAAAACATGTTAAGGACGGACAAAAGCATAAAAACAACTAAAGCTCAGCACAAAAACATGGAAACAATGTCTAAAATGCCAGATATACCCCTAAAGCTTTAGGGCTGTTAATAGAACACAACCCTCACAACTCCAACAAAATTAATATATGTCATAAACTCAACTCATTATCAACTATTTTTGCAGAATTAGTCCAACCCTTCTTCGACCATTTTTGCAAAATTAGTTCAATCAGTCTCCAACCATTTTTGCAAAATCAGTTCAACCCATCCTCGACCATTTTTGCAGAATCAGTTGAACCGTCTTCAACCATTTTTGCAGAATTAGTTCAATCAATTCTAGACCATTTTTGCAAAATCAGTTCAATCCGTTTTCAACCGTTTTTGCATAATCATTTCAACTCGTCATCAATTGTTTTTGCAGAATCAGTTTAACTCGTCATCGACCGTTTTTGCAGAATCAGTTCAACTTGTCCTCGACCATTGTTTTTTATAATCAAATCAATTAGTCATCGACTATTTTTGTAGAATCAGTTCAATCTGTTCTCAACTATTTTTTTGTAGAATTAGTTCAACTCGTCCTCGATCATTTTTGCAGAATTAGTTCAAATATATGCAGAAGCAATTTTGGTATGCTTTTTAGTAGAACCAATTTGTAAATGCATATACTTACATTCAGTTCCCTATTACTGTAGCTGATTACTTCAACTATAAGTGTGCAGTCATACGCCGGATGATCAAAGATTGTATGATCATCTTATTCTAAGTAACTACAAGTCTACTATGCCCAAACATGAACCCACGATTCAACACTGGGGTGGGCTGAACTTTGAAGCCAAATTTCGATAGTGAAACTATTTTCTATAAAAAAAATAAAAAATAAATAAAAATTCACAATTAACAACCAACAACTAACAACTTTGAGAATTGCAACATGCCAATTAGCTACATCAGCTACATGGCCCAAGACAAGAGAAACAAGTGAGTGGAGGTGGTCAACAAGAATTGCCCAGATTGGCTCATTAAGCTATTTCACTGATTAATGATTAAACAAAGTTATTCATATTATCATACCCATAATTGTCCAGATTGGCTCATCAAGGCACAAATGATTAATGTTATATCAAGATGAAAAGCAAGAAAAACTCAGAAGGAAAATGAAGATGAAGAGGGTTAGAGGAGCTGCTGTAGCAGCAAGCCAAATAAAGGAAGACTCAAGCATAACCGACTCATATTTATCTTCTTGTACCTTTGTATCCATTATTTCATCTACTTTTGATTTTATCTGAGCATTGCTCTCTTGAACACAATCATATCCTAGAATAATTTAACATGACATTCACAGAATATCTATATTCTGTTTTATTGATGACTTTATATAAGCTTTTGAAAATCACATGTTGTGTTTTTCAAGGATTAAAAAAACAAAGCAACACTTTGAAATGTTGATTACTATATGATCTGAACGATGTTCATATAAAAATATAGAAAAATAATAATCAAAAGCATCCTACCTTTTTATATACCCATTATTAATGAAAAAAATCCCCATATCACATCGACCCCAGTCGCCTATGATGAATGTTTATGTACAGATGGAAAATGGCTGCGTGGGCATATGATGTTTGATGAATGTTTGATGAATGTTTGATGAATGTTTATGTCATTTTGTGGGGTGTTGACTTTAATCTGAATGATTGTAATGCTAAAATCTAAGTCAATAAAAGGGTATTTTGTACCTTAAAAAAAAAGCCAATGATGTCATATTTCACATGTATTAATTTTTGTCTTATTAAAATATTTAAAAAATATTGTTTCAATATACAATTAAGTATTAAAAGTGTACTGTATGTATAAATTTTCCTTTATATTAACGGAGTATATTATTTTTTTATTTAATAAAATTTCACTTAGTACCGGACAAGGAGGGAGCTATAATAAAAACAGTTTTTCTAAACTTCTTATTAACAATAAATCATCTGATAACTTTATTTAATAAAAATAACTTACACTTTAATGAAAATATCCTAAATTTGAATTAAAATGAAAAAAAATTAATATAATAAAAACAAAATAAAAAAAAACTAAAAATTGCGGCAGAACCCTGTGTGTCCATCACAAACTCTCTCCTTTTATTCACTATTTTTAAAAATATTAATTATTTCTCAAACTGAACACATGTATTGTACTACACTATTTCTTAAACTAAACGCTGACTATTTCTTAAAATTAAACACGAGTACAATCATTATTTCTAAAACTGAACATTGATACTATTATTATTTTTTAAATTGAACACTGATTATTTCTTAAACTCACTATTTTTGAAATTAAACATAGGCACTACACTATTTTTTAAACAAACCATTTGATTGGTTTTTTTTTTCTTTTATTCTTATTATTAAATAAATATTTTTTTTTATCCTTATCATTAAATAAATTTATTAGATGACTTTTAATTAAAATTAAAAGTTTTAAGAGCTTTTTTATTAATTTTTCTAAAAATAATGGACACAGAAAATTCAAAAATATCATCACCTTCGTGATGCTCTGACTCGGAGACTTGGATCCCAAGTCTCTCTGACTTGGACTTTTTGGTAGACAAAGGCGCCAATTGGCAAAACTAGCATTGGCCCACAAATTATTTATTTATTTATTTTGGTAGTGGCCACTTTTTGGCTGTAGTGAGGTGATCGAAGACAATCAGAAAAAAAAAAAAAAAAAAAAAAAAAAGCAAAAACAAAACATTGACACGCATTTCTCCTTTGATTCCTTCTGCTTCAAATACAATCTCAAAACTTCATGAGCAAGTTACTGTAAGCTAGCAACCAACGAAGAAGAACTTGCATAAAACAAATTAACTATCACGCAGTGTTCTTATCTTACAAAGCAACATTATGTGATATTGACCGAAAAGCTGCAACGACAAACTGGAAGACCTCAAAACACCAAAATAATTGGCTAGTAGTACCTCAAAGTGCAGTATCCAAAATTATCCCCTTCAACATTTTTTTTGGGTTAGATAGAGATTTTTTTGCAGTCCTTGGAAAGCCACTTGGACTGCATGTAGCTCGCTTGTCTCCAAGGAGGAATATGGAGGCCACTCTCCCTGAGAGATTGCTTTGCAGCTGAGCAAAGCAGAGATATGATCTCGTCAAGTTTCTGTTCAGTCCCAACAAAAATGGTGGGCAGAGTGTCTTTGAGCTGCTTGTAGTTCTGTGTAGGTCTTGCCACTTCAAATTGTGACCTGAAATCCATGTCTACTATCAGCCTTGTCACTTTTCCACCATCTTTAACATTGTTCTTCTTCTCCCTCACCATTACATCAACATATTCATATCCACCTGTATATTCAACGGCTTAAAAACCAAAATTAACCAATCAAAATCACAACATGGGTACTCAAAATGAAATTTATCCGATACAGCGAGAGCGGAGGAAATGGATCTCAGGATCTTTAAGTCCAGAATGAATACTCTTAACCAACTAAAGTACAGAATATCGCATAAAAAATGAAATTTGAGAGTGAGGGTTACCTTTAGGGAGCCTAAAAGATGAAACCCATGAAGTTTTGCAAAGGGAAGCTTCATAACCATCCTCATTTAGTTTCATCACAACCCATTTGTTTTTCAGATTGTTGGGTTCCACTACAGCCCCCGTGTCTCTCAAATACTTCAAGATTTTCTCAAGAATCTCAATCTCACAATCTATTGCCTTCCATATCAAGTCCTAATTAAAAATAAAAAAAATAAAAAGAAACACCAACATATATAAGATCAAATAAAGAAGAGGGTTTATATAATTTTAAACATATTTGAACATGAAAACATTCAAAATTCTAGTTCATTCAAGTGTGAGAGTTATATTAATTCCTTGTTTCAATTAGAGGCAAGCTCTTTGTATTCATCATCTTTCAGATAAATCTTTGTTTCTATTAATTTTCTTCGCTTAAATTCTCGTCTGAAAGTGTAACGGTATCTTAAAAGCCAAATACTTGTATTTGGCGAGTATCCGATGAGGATCGGATACAGAATATGCGACCAAACTAAAGCATCCGTGATTCATTGCCGTTCCGCTACAAAAATTATAAAATTAGAAACACAAGGAAAACTGAAGGAGAAATGTACATACAGATATACACACCCACCCACCACACACAGAGAGATAATATATATACATACAGACACATATATAGGAGTAAGAGGAAGACTACGAAAAGAGAAGAGACCTGTAAAGTGAGAAATTTGGGTTGACGAGTGGGAGAGAGAGGGTTTGAATTGGGAGCTGCTGAGGAGGAGTCTGATGAATAAGATTCATTGAAGTCTCTCACCATTTGCATCAGTTCTTCTTCTGTTAAGCTCCCCATTATTTTCTTTTCTCTTCTGCAATTCTTTGGTCAGTTTCCTTTCTTTCATCGGAGATAAGGAGCAAGAAGACTTGTAAGTGTAAATAATTTCTGATGAGAAAGTTTCCTCCTTCAGTTTATTTTTCTTGACTTTTTAGACATATAGAGTGATGTCATCAAGAAAAGACGGAAACAAATAAAAAGAAGTGAAAGTAGCAGTGCCATTGTAATCATTACTGCATATATTCATATCCCTGATTAATGTTATGCAGGAATTAATCCATTAGTAGCATGGCATTGATAAAGCTATGAGCCCATGTATTTATTTAATTAATCCCCTCGAAAAATAGAAATCTGTTTATTGGAGATTAATTGTTTTTTTAACTTTTTTATAATAAAGCTAAAACTACAAAATAAACCTCAGAAGCAACTGGATTCAGCTATAAAGTCAACTGAATCACGGATGAAGTATGAATAATGCTTTTCATACTAAGTTTTTATACCACATTTTTATATCATCTTAGGTGGCATCTGATGTGGACAGTCACTTCATTTGAAAAATTTGCAAAACCCAAGGAAAGGGAGGAGAAAGACTCCTCGTATACCACAATCATCATTTAATTAATTAGTTTTTCTTAATTATTAGTTTATTAAATAATGAATTAAATTTAAAAATCTGATTAATTCAAATGATGTGGCTGTTCACATCAAATATCACCTAAAATGGTATGAAAATGTGGTACGAAAATGTGGGAATAGCATTACTTATAAAGTATGTGCATGATTAGAGACTCGTTTGGAATTACTTTTAAAGTTTGAAAGCGCTTTTGTTAAAAATGTTTTTATAATCAATATTTAGTAAAAAACGCAACTAAATCTTGAAAAAGCACTTGAAGTACTTCATGAAAGAAGTACATAATTAGGGTTTCTTTCAAGAAGCATTTGTTCTGAAAAAATACTTGAAGTGTTTTCTGGAAGAAGTAGATAACTGGTGTTTCTTTTAGGAAACATTTCAAGTGCTTTTGGAATTCAAAACATTTTTTCTAAAAGCGTTTTTAGTCATTTTAAAAGCACTTCAAAATTAACCTAAACTCCAAAAGTGGTAGTGAGGTGAACCCTATGCATTTGAATTTTTTTTTGTGCGCATGAAGTATCGGTTTTAGACATAACTGCATCAATTATAAAATTAGTCTCTCTAAAAATGTATTTAAAGTATAAGTGGCGGTTTGCTTTCATGATTAATTAGGATATTTCTCTTCAATTTATTGTATTCCACATTCAAAATGCTCTCGCTTTCTTTGGTGTACAATGTTGTAAAATATCGTTCGTAATAGAAAAAATGAACCTTTTTTTTTGTTGAATGAAAATAAAAATGTATTTAATAGGAATATTTTGAATTGGCTTTTATGGGAATGTATTAGAGGGAAAAGTAATCAGTGTACACAATTGTATTCTGATTATGACATTTAATTACTACAATATTATCCGACAATTGCACTTTGACTTTGATTCGTTGCTGCAGTATAATTGGACTTTATATATAATCATCTAGTTACGCATAATTAATCATGCAACTTAGTTTATTAGAAAATGAAAACCATGTGAACTTACTTAGCTGCTAAAAGTCTTCAGGTTACATGGACATCTCAGTTTGTCCTCGTTACAAAATAAAAATTGATCGGATTCATTTGGCATAGTGTTGACGCGTTTTAATGTACTTTTTTTTGGCAGCAAAGTCAAGTTCAAGTTTTTAACTAGACTCTCACTTAGCCAACTTACGTAACTTATTTAGAACGTTGTTGTGCTCGCTTTTCTACATTCAAGTTTGATTTCTTCCTATAATTGAGATGAAATTAGTCTAAAATATGACTTCTATAAGAAAAACATAATGTAAAGAAAAACAAGACGTGAATGATTTCAGCTGTGCTCATTAACTCTTTTTTAGTTTTTTTTTTTGATCAAGATGTGCCTATTAACTCTTTATTTTACCCCTCACCGTAAATATTAGAAAACGAACTTTTAATCTAATGGTGCAAGCATTGAGCATTCATCCTTAACCAATTGTGCTT
Organism: Pyrus communis; assembly: GCF_963583255.1. Classification (NCBI taxonomy): domain Eukaryota; kingdom Viridiplantae; phylum Streptophyta; class Magnoliopsida; order Rosales; family Rosaceae; genus Pyrus; species Pyrus communis. Next base: position 1,186,770 of record NC_084805.1, read on the forward strand.
GGGTTCAAACTCTCGTCCTCCCCTTAGTATAGCTTGGAACACTTACATCGCTTGTAATAAGAAACACATTTAATCTAATGGTACTATTTTCTTCTTGAGGAGCTAATTTATTTCCTGATTTAGCAAAAGATGTTTCTATAGAAAAGATTAGCAAAGGTGATATAGAAGCATGAGTTACGGTACAAAAGAATGAGTGGTGATGTATTCCTTTTGGTACAATACAACATATCCAGATGGCCTGATGAAGTCGAATGGAAGTTTTCCGACGGGCAAAAATCTTCCTCACTCCTTTCTCCGTCACTTCACGAGACTCCATGAGAATCTACAAATGGTTTCCCACAATTGAAGAATGAGATATTAAAGCAGCCGGACGCAGCCTTCACCCAGTAAAAACTAGGCCGTCATTAGATAATCCAAACAAGTTACAATGTTCCGGGTTAAGCTCTCTCCCGCATTTTGGCTCTAGCGAAAAATACTCCGGCCACGAGACCTACAAATTGAAAGAAAAATTCATGGTGGGTGATGCTACAAAACTCAAGCTTGCATTTGCAAAGTTGTATGGTACATCATATTCTTGTTCCGGTTTAATGGAGAGAACTTACCAAAGAAAATGCTAGCAGCGTTCTCTAAACTGGTCGGCACTTTGAAGAGTAGAATACCGGCAACTGATAGAGGGATCTTATTCAACGAGCCAACAAGGCTGCAGATATAGAGCAGTGATTAGAGCTGTCCAGTTAAATGGATCACAAACACCACATGACTGGAAATAAGCATAGCAATGTAATCATGCTAAACCAATTGGATGGTATAACACAAACTAACAAGGTAATGTTTTCACATACAAAAACTGGGATCGTCTTAATTGACTTCCAAGTCTTGAGTTGTTTTCTTATTTTATTTTTATTTTTTAATTTTTTTGAAAAACCGAGTTCCAAGTTCTTATTAGTTATTACATAAATGGAAAGTCGAGAAGCAACCGGAGAAACTGACAAAGTGAAACACAAGAATCCTATGATCATCTAAACTACATAAATCACGAATATAAGCTATCAGCTGGCCCGATTATGTTGTGTAACAAAATTATTCAGCCTGGAAAAGGGGATATCAAATTTATCGCCCGGTCTTCTAAAGTTTATTTTAAGCAATAAATAGTTAATTTGAAATTTAAGAATGAGGTATCCAGCTTTAAGTTGAGTCATCAAAGTCTCACTCAAACCAGGTAGCAACAACATATATCATATTATGTATCGGCTACATTCATCTTACCTGTATGTGGTGGCACCTGTTTGATGAAGAAACCACATAGACGTGAAGCTGATTGCAAGACCCAAAAATCCACTTAGCGTCATTACCAACCAGAAGGTTGGAGACCTCAAAAGTGGTCTGCATTTTGATTCAACCTTTCATTAGATTCCGTAGGATAAAAGAAAGGAAGATTTATAAGAAAAACAATGTGAAACGCAACCCTAAAATTTCCTCCTTTCTGTTTTTCTTTTGACAAGTAAACAAGGTCCCAACTCCTAGGACATCCCACAATGTGATTCTAGACCTCACTCACAGCTAAAACAGTTTGCAACTTTGCATACACATTATTAGCTAGTAATTGTAGTTTCAGGCAGAAAACAAATAACATAGTAAACCAACAATGAAAAAACAAAACTTGGGAGACGTTGGAGTGCTTCATGCATACTTTTTAATGATTATATCATACGTTAGAGGAAGTGGTGTCAATCTGGAATGCTTCAAACTTTACAAATATTTCAGAAGGGAAAGAGGAAAAGGAATGGGCATTACTGTTAAACGACACCCATAAAATAGTAGTTGCAAGATTTCGGTCCATGCCTCTCATCTAGATTCTAATTTAATCATCAATATGACAAATTCTAAAGAGGATGTGAGTTTGTGTAAGTCATTCCTTTCCACTAGATGATTCACACTAGACTTTCTATTGTAGTTGTTTCCATACTTCTATATATCCCCAGAAACTTCCAAAGTTAACTACGATGACCAAAATGACCTCGAATAAGAGAAAAAGTGCTCTGATAATCCTCCCCCACATTGAACTATGAAATATGCCTAAACTTGTAACATGAAACATATCATTTAGACTCCAAACGTCCCATCTTTATCATCAAAACTTTCTTACATCAATATAGCACAGTAGAAAGAGTGTGGCGGTAAACATGGGGAAACAGTACCAGAAATAGAATACTCACGTTGTAAAGAGATAATCAACCTCTCTGAAAATAAAAATAAGGAGAATCCCCAAAGGCAGAGAAAGCGTGTTATTTAGCAAGACCATTGAAAACTCATTCAGCTTTCCAGATTTTGTGACAAGCTTTGCTGTATCCATGACCCTACGTAGGGTCAGCTGTCAAAATAAAATAATAATTAGCTTTATTCAACAATTAAAACATAAACCAAGTTAATCAATAGCCAGTAGACGGAGTCACAGATCATGAAAATACAAGCAAGCACTTATATTTCAGATCCAAGCAGAGGGCCCATTTCTGACATCTTGTTGATTTTTCACTATAAAGTAAAAATCTTATCAACTCAATAATAGAAGGGGTACAAAATCTCTGACATATAAGAAACTGAGTTGTATTAGACCTAACCAAAAGACCAGAAAAAAAAGGATACTGTTTTGCCACCTGATAAGCATGATTTGTTTTGTCTATAATTAGTTTTGGAAAGTACTGCCTTTCTTTCACTGAGGAATTGCATAACTAGTAATGGCCACAATTAACAATTAAAGACTTGTTTTCATAGATTTGAAAAGAATCCTCATCAAGGAATATCTAAAACCAAATTATGATGTAGCTTCCTAATTCATATTCTCAAATAAAAGAAATTAGGTTAATCATTTTTATTGCAAAAACTTCCTCACAAAGGAAAGGGTCTAATTACATGAAGTTCTGATATGAAACAATTTAAAATTCTTGTTTCAAAGTATACAAAAATAGGGGGGAGGGGAACGGATCATGGAAGGAGGTGGAATAAAGACCATACACAGAATGACATTCTAAAATGTACAGAACAGATAGAACTCACAGAATACGACGCAGTCAAGATACAATTCATAAATTGCCATGCATAGCCGATGGCATGGAAAGACAGATCAGTGGCCCCTCCAGAAATTGCTGAAATTATCTGCAAATGTTAGATTCAAAACCATATCATCAAATGAAAACTCACAAAATATGTTAGAATAGTATTAGGTTGGTGAAAATTGGTCTTGGAAATCAAGGAGAATAAATCTATGAGCATGCAACCATGTATGCAAATGCACTTACAGAACATCATCAGCTTACCCGACAGGACATCAAACCCCAAATTTGGAGAACTACTATAATGCATCAAAGATGTAAGTGTTGCCAGAAGACTCCTATAAGTTAATATTTTCATCAATTCAACAGAGTATTGGCCTAATGACTTTGGCTTGGTTCATCAAAATCAGAACTTCAACAATTAACTAACCCACGCATGCAATCTGATTTGGCCTTTTCAATTCTTATATTCATTGCCAAGCTCCAAACCAAAGAAAAAGACAAAAGAATTTTTTAGGATAATAATTTTGAAGAACAGATTTTTTTTACCTAAACATCATTTTGTTCTTAGCATCAATCTGACAAATTAAGATGTGCACACGAACTTTCAAAAAATAAGAACACAAGGGAAAATGATGAGGCAAATAAAAACACTAAAAGGGAAGACTGGACAAGAATTATCAGGTAAAAGCAACGAGCCATTAATTACAAGACGAAAGAGTAAGTTGATTTGTTGTTTTACATCCCGATTGAAACATTCATCAACAAGCGAATCTCCCATACTGACATTCTGACTTATTGAACGTACCATTAGAAAAAGAGCAGCCCATACTCTGCCGTCGTGGTGCTTCTGGAATAGATACATTTCACCAACCGCAGTTATCACATTGGTAACATTCTTTAGGACTGTGACCATCGCCACATTGATGTACTTCAAGCTGCAAACGTGAATTTAACTAAACTGAGAAAAGCAAGAGGGCATGAATTTTTAATGGTTATACACCGACAACAGATACACCCTAGTGCCCCTACGTAAGGGGGTCTAACCAGATGAGCAACACACTGGTTGTAGAATAGAAACAATGCACTAAATACTTAATACAATGTGGAGAAAAAAGACAACTTTAGGTCTGCGGGAATTAAAGACCCATGAATACTATCATAAATTGTAATTTTCTTAACGAATTATGGAAACCTCAATTCAAGATTCATACAAGATTTTATGTAACAAGAATATAAGCATAAGTATCACAAACCTAGATAGACTGCTTGTCAAGTGTTGTTTAATAATGTATCAAGATAAACTTAAATAGAACACACTTCCTACTTCATACCTAAACATGCTTGTAATGAGCATCCCAACGAATATAACATTCACAGGCAACCAGACCTTAACCAATCTCCATGTTAGTGGCTCTGTTGATATGATGCCCGTAAAATTCAACACAGAAACTATTATAACCGAGACTAGGTTCTGCATCCACATGAGCAACATGAGATAGTTAAATCTCAACAACTATTTATTCGATCAAATAAAGTTGAGTAAAACACTCTTTTTATGCAAATGCGATAACCATCATGTTACCTGGTACAGCATCAAAGAAATTCCAGCATCAAAGTCATAGCTTGAGAGGACAAATTTGTTAACTAATATCATACTGCAGGAGGATAGGCAATATGCAAGGCCAGACAACAAGGCCTGATTATGTATTTTAACCACCTTATTACCCCTTGTTGCTTTATCTCCATCTTTTTGCAAGTTTCCACCTTCCAAATCGGTATCATTCTTTTCAAAAGAACTCATTGCCAATACAAACCTATATAAAAACTGGTAACTACTTCTCAATCCAATACCGAATTCGAGTGACAAAAGAGGTCACTTTCCCAACTTCAGATAACTATATACTTTGCTGATCGGATGAACAGATGGAAAATTCCCAAAACTTTGTAGAAAAATCACCTGAAAAATTATCGAAATCGAATATTAAGAAGAGTAAAGAGGAGAAATCCCTAGAACCCTAAAACCCAATATTTAATCAGAGTTGTAAAATCATAATTAAGCAAAATCTAAACCTCAAGTACCCAAATTAAGCCAATAATCCACCAACTGCAGCAAATTAACAACTCTAATTAAGCTAAACCTCAACATAACAGAGCTCTCAGTACTGGGTAGGAAAAAAAAACGGCGGAGCTAAAGAAAAAGCACCTCTTTCAGACACCGTGAAGCATCTCTACGCGACCACCATGATGCAGTACAGAGAAAGCTCGAGCTTGTCCTCCTTCTTCTGCTTCTTCAGCTTAAATTAGGAGATGGAGGAGTGCGAATTGCCAAACAGTGACGGATGAAGGTGGTCGTTGGAGTTGGAGGTCCAACCGAGGAGGGAGGCGTCAATGCTGACATGAAAATCCAAGACTGAAAATTTTGACTGGAAATGGAGGAGATTCTTACGCGTATTTTTCATAATTATTTTTATTTATCTGTTGATAATTTAATAATGCAGCTCTAATCTAAGGACTCTAATTACGGCTTTTTTGTTGTTCTCATTTGTCGCATTAGATATTTTTATTCTGTTTCCCTCACTACCTAATCATCCTTCTTCTAGAAAAAATGGTTACACTTGCAAATAAATAAGAGTATGCATATAAAAATAAAAATATATTATATAAAATAAAAAAAAACTCTATTAATGCTTTTTGTTAAAAATAACGATGGGTGGTTTCGTCTTAACAATCCACTCTTCTGGATTGAAAAGATCATCGTGTGACTCACCAGAGCTAGAAATCGAACTAAAGCGTGCATTGTGAAATATAAGTCTGGAATTTGTCTCAACCACTAGACCATTTTGTAATGGTTAAAATATTGTATTAATTTTTAAACATGTTACATCATGCTAGGCAATTTTAATCATTATCCGTGAGATTTGAAATTAGATATAATTGAAAATTTATATAGAAAAATAGTTAGCATCTCTTGAAATCACTCTTTTATTCTTAACTTGGTAGTAGTGCTAAACATGTTATATCATGGTATAATTTTAATCATTATCCTTGAGATTTGAATTTAAATATAACAACAAAAAAGTCTTTTCTCACTTATGAGATTGACTATATGAATTTTAAAACGCCATTGTGTTCGATTTTAAATTTAAATATAATTGAAAAATCATATAGAAAAATAATTAGCATCTCTTGAAAAATATATTTGACATCACTATTGGAGATGTAGACATAAATCAAATTTGTCCATGAAAACGTTTTTCATTTATCTTTAGTAAAGGGAAAACACTTTATTCATAGTTTTACAACTCTAGAAACTGAATCAAATTGTATGTTACAAGCCAATAATTAAACTCATTAGGGGAGATTATGAACCAACAAAAGATGCATCATTCACGGGCTATTTTAGCATTTAAAAAGTGAAGCATGTTGGGCGATCATCCAAAGTCTGGTGGAGGCTCACCCAACCAAATTTGGCAGCCTTCAACTAAAATATTGGAATGCTCTCTGTTCAGCAACGAGCAAAGTTCTTTTTGAATTACTATTGGTGGATGTCCAAACCAAAACTTCGACATCGAAAAGGACACGAGCGTAACACCTCGGGCGAAATATGCTAGCGTCAGTCGCGTGTAGGCATGACGCTAACCAATTCATTGATGATTGCAGGTCCTCAACAAATCCCGCACTTGTCAAGGGATGTGCCATGAGTCTGATTTAGCACTTGATTCCACACACTGACCATCAAAGTAAAACTTGATGCAGCAAAATAGGCTTAAATTACAAATGATCCAAGCGTAACATATGTCGAGCGTTCTTTATATGCAAATAATGCCAGTTTTACATAGTTATGTTACATACAAATAAAATAGGCGCGCAGCCTTCTCAGACTCCGGAAAACCTGCCAAACGCAGAATCAGCAGTGTTGGTTTGCTCACAAATGCCTCTTCCCTCATCATTCCTGTAACATACATTACATAAACGACACAATCCCCTCTCCGCAGAAGAAAAAGAATAGAAACAAAATGATCTAGCTAGGGAACTAGGTTGACATAATGGCTTTTTATCACCAATCCACCTAAAAACTATTGCCCTGTTAATTTAGCACACGATATATGGATATATCAATTGCATCAACTTTGGTACCTGAACAATGGCGTTGGTCATCAATGCAGTCCCTAGAGTCAGACTTGTTAGTTTTTCTGCAAAGAGTGGGATGATCTCTCAAGAATTGATTTCCTTGATATAAGCTGATTGCCTGGTCATAATGAAATCCATGATGTCTGCTGCATTGCCATGCATTTTAACTCTCCCATCTTCCATATAGACAGCACCATCAGCATACTCAAGTTCCTCGAGACGATGGGTGACCCATAAAGCAGTAACATCTCCAGAATTATCCAAACAGTTCCTAACTGCTTTGATCACCCCAATCTGGTTATAAAAGCCAAAACTTAATAACAGTGAAGTAAGGTGAAACAAAGAAATGGAATTTAGTTTTGTCCAGAAAGTGTTTATTTCGCCTAGAAACTATCTCAGAAACTCACACTCAGTATATGGAACTGGGAATAAGATGACTGATAACGGAAGTTAAATAGTAGATAATAAAAGCCATATGAAGGTATCCAATTGACTCTACAAGCAGCAGCTTATTGTCTGATTATGACCTTAAGCACCGTAATATGGAGATCGCTAAACCAAGACCAGATTACAATAAGCCATGTCCTACCATCTGCCTTTGTGGTGGCTGTGTGTAAGCTATATGCTCATGAATTCAGATTTAAGTTCTTTGGTCCATTTGGATGGAAGGATTTAAACTGAGAGATCTGAATTCGAGATTTTAGTTCAATTTTCTTTGTTGAAGGTTAGAAATACTAATTTCTTGTGTTAATAAAGTTCTCATGTAAATTGATTAAGAGAAGAAGAGATTTCAAATGCTCAAGAAAAACTTGTTATTTCAAATCCCTCCATTTCTTAAATGATCAAATTTTTATGTAAATTTTATCAAAATAGAAATCAAAATTTTCAAAGTCCAAATTCACCGTTTTGCTTCACTTATGCTTCCCTCTTTAAATTACTTCTTTTCTATCTCCTCTCTACGAAACCCCGAAAGTTCTGGTTAGAGAAATAGATTTTCCTATCCCTCATGAAGATACACCAGTAATGGAGTTGTTCTCATGATTAATTTCAGGGGGCCGGAAATAGAGAAGACAATTTGTACAAAATCTACAAAAGCACTCATGATTTTATTTTTTTCCTCTTCACAGAAGATTCCTGACATTTTCTTAGTCTAAAGAATTAAATGGGAGTAATGTCATCTTGCCAAACTTATGTTGCAAGCAGAATGCTTATGTTGACCTACAAATCTGGACCACACATTTTGGCAAAAATCAACCCGATCAATGGTCCAACATAGTTTGGCAAGAAAACATTTCCCATTTGGATAGATGGTAGAAAAAGTACCTGATCATTTTCATCCAAAAATGTTGTCAGCTCATCCAATAACAGAACTTTACATGCTTCCGCTAAAGCACCAGCAATGGCAACCCTTTGCTTCTGGCCACCACTGAGAGTCTGAACTGACCTCTAACGTGACAAGAGATAAAGTTGTGAACTTCTTGCTAAAATATTTGGTGGATGTTGTAGAAATATGTTAACTCATATTGTTTCTACGTTACCTGCATGAACTTCGACATGCTGACAGCATCCAAAGCCTTTGACACTCTAGATTTGACTTCATCAGGGGTCAGGTTAAACTTACCAAGGCCAAATGCTACATCTGCTTCAACTGTAGGCATCACTACCTGCAACATGAAAAGATTCTGACATTGGATATTCGCACAGACACCAGTAGTTATGTCCATAACCTTTACAGTAGTGAGATACCGTTAAAACTTGTTTTAGTATTCAATTCAACCTAAAATTTTCTTATTTTCTTGTCAATATCCCAGTCTCACTCAACATAGAGCTCTCACAGGCCAATCCACAGTTTGAAGTTATATAAGAATAGGCCTCCTAAGGAATTCATCTTCAAATCAAAATTATCAGTCAGGACTCCTCTTTCTAATAGGACAATTGACTCCTATCTTGATTGGTTTAGCGTCGCAGTAAACATCCTCTAACCTTGACGACCAAAAACCATGCCTGACAATCTTGAAACCTAAGCAGATATCCAACACTACAATTTCATTCTCTCACATTTCAAAATCAAACTTCTGTACTGTTTTCTTTCTTGAAGCTCTCTACAACTCGAGAACATAATTTTTTTGATTTTGAAGTCACAAGGCCAGCAAAGTGAAACTAAAATTTAAAGCATAGAATCCATCATGATAATAATGAACCTGATGATCAGGATTTTGAAAAACAAAACTCCTAGGCCTCTTCACATGCACACTTCCAATTGTTGGATTCAAGAGACCAGCCAAAATCTGCAAATTTCAGAACAATATAGAGGAAATGAACTATTATTCCTTTTTTTAATTCCATATTGAGAACCAAAATTTTAGCATACAAACTTAAAGGAACCATGAGAAACAACATCAAACCAAATAACAAATATCCTTCAAGAAAGAAAAAGTATGCCGGGAATTTTATATACCTTCAAGAGGGTAGATTTCCCGCACCCGTTGGGTCCAAGAAGCATCCAAAACTGCCCTGAAGGTATGCGAAGAGAGCAATCTCTAAGAATTGGTAATGTTTTACCTTGCCTCGTCGCAACCGAGTAGCTCAGGTTGCGACCTTCAATAGCAATGCTCTCAGTTACATTGGTCCTGAATAGACGGATGGACACATACACATAAGAAAATTTACCAAACTGAATTAACTTCAACAAGCAAAACAGGTATTGGAAAATAGTGCATAAAAGATGTTTGAAGAAAGTTCCAGCTGAAAAGATATCGTGTTGTACGAACCTGGTGCGAGGAGTGGAATACAGAGGAGAGACAAAAGGCTTAGAGGGATGCATGAGCATTGAGGGATTCATCATTTTATGACTTCAAGAAGTTCGTGCCTGAGGTAGGAGAGCTAGGAGGGCGCTGCTCTTGTCTGTATGAGTGATAGTAGCTTCAGTTGCTAGCACAGGCACGGGAATAGTCTATGGCTTCTCATTTCTCCTCTCTTACAAGCTGCGTAACCAACTAGAGTGTAAGGGTGAAAATCGTTTTGCAGGTAGAATTTAAGTCAAAGAAAAAAAATAGGAAAAGACTGCAAAGAGAATTGTGACACTGGTATATTCTGCGTTTGGAAATCCTTTGTTCATTGGGAGAATTTGAGACGTGCATTTTCTGTTGCCTATGAGAATACAAGGTAACAAGAAAATGAGTCGGTTGTTCTACCACAAACGGGATTAGTGATTGTAAACACAAAATGTTAATGCTTAGTCTTGAAACTTATTCTACATGACAAGTATATGTTGTCTTTGTTGAAAGGGTACATTTTCGCTCACCACCCTCAGGTGATGGTAATGCTCACCACCCTACTTATTACTATTGGATGAGTTCAAATTTTGAGATTTGTCTCTGTCCACTATACACATCTCAAAATTTAAACTCATCCAATCCAATGATGATAAATAGGGCATTGGGCATTACTATCACTTGAGGGTCTTGAGAAAAAATATTTCCTTGTTGAAATGTAAAAGTAGCTTAATTTTGACTTCTGATATAGACAAGGAGTGAAAAATTTGTATATATAATCTGAAAATTGGAAAGGGAACTAAGAACAAAGTAGTGCCATTTACTTGTAAGAAGCTGCATTTTCAACGACTAAATTTCAAATGGTAAGGTTTATGCAAGGATTTCTAGTTTTTGTTTCTATTATTTAGTTTTCTTTTAGTTTAGGACATGTACGATTGCAAAGGGTAAATCGAATAAGAAGAAGAGGAAGGAGATTGAAATCCCTAAAACCCAATACTTAATTAGAGTTGTAAAGCGTAATCAAGCCAAATCTAAACCTCAACTATCTAAATTGAACTGATATTCCAATAACCCAGCAAATTAACACCAACAAATCAAAAGCAATCAACAATGGCAGAGCATTCGGTACCGAGTAGGAAACCAAAAAACGGCGGAGCAAATGAAATATCACCTCCTTCCGCCACTGTGAAGCATGAGCCACTTCTTCTTCTTCAGCTTAGAGACAGAGTGCCAAACAGTAACAGATGAAGGTGTTCTATGGCTCTTGCGTTTTTATTTTATTTTGCACTGACAGATGAACTAAGGTGTTCCAACTTTTCATGAGGATTTCGGATTTCGGAATTCGTGATCCTGATTCTTCATCATCGCATATTATACAGTCAGAAATTATTTAAAATTTAAAATTAAATATAAATAGCACTTATCAAAAATTAATCCGCATAATATACGATAAACATTCACGATTATGGAATTTCCGAAACCCTCAGAAAAAGAATCCAGCGAAGATCCTTTTCCCTAATCTAAATCCTATTTTAATTTTCAGTTTTTTATTTATTTATCTAAACTACGTCCTATTTATTTATTTAGATCTTATTCTAATCATCTAATTAAAATTAAATGTAAATAAAAGGATGTAGTTATTATTAAAATTGAAAATTAAAATTGAAGAGAGTAAGAGAGAACCTACGAGTGATGAGAGAGGGAGAGAGGTTGTTTTTTATTTTTTATTTTTTTTTAAATTAGAGATGATAAAATTACATGTAGGTAAGGTTTAGAAAAAAAATAACAAAATTTTGTTTTGTGAAATTACGTTATAGTCTTTAATTTTTTTGTTGTAATAGAAGACAAATATATATTTTCACCCTCATTTGATTGGCAAAGAAGGTTTCATTAATGTAGTTTTAGATGTTATGTTTATTTTGGAAATAATAGTAGGTAGAGAAATAAGATTTTAGTTTTTAAACTTTTTACAGTAGGAGTAATTATATGTAGGTAGAAAAATAGGACTGCAATATTTTTACTCACCTACTTTAGAGTAATAAGCAAAAATACACATATAGAAAAAAAAAATGATGAATTATAATCCCATACATTTTTCCCACTTATTTAGACTAAACATCTGTTTTTTATTACAAAATTTAATTAAGATACTTTGATTGATTGTCAACTCAACAAATAATTTGCTACAAGATAAAAATTTTAAATTCGTGACTTTATTAGAATTTAACTAATTCTTCATTATCATTAAAAGGTAATTTTTTACTTATTATTTTTATATTTAATTAGTCTCTTATTTAGAAAATGTCAACATTGTTAAAAATTTACGTATAGGTATATAAAAAGTATATTTAAGACTTATGACATATTTGAAAGTAGACATATCGACTTTTAAAACATGTAAGTTTAAAAAGTATCAAAAAAAACAAAACGTAACAAAAATATAAATGTATCATAAATTAAGTGTACCAATATTTTAGAAAATGTTTAATTAAATTCTTAAAAAAATGATATTTAATTAACGAAATTGAACACGAGCCACATATATCAAAACGCAAACAAAAAAGGATTGTGCTATCCATACACCTCTTTTTACTTCTCACATACTTTTTGTAATTTATATCTGTTAATCTTTTTTAATTCATTTGATTCGACAATCAAAAACTTAAAAAACATGAGAAAAGTAAAAATGGGTCATATCCCACAAAAAAATGTCTTGAACCGAGGCAGTGTAGACTGACGTGGAAACCGGGAGTGAGATCTTGCCACGTGCACTTGCTTGCGTGGAAATAAAGTTACCCTTTCCTAATTCGACGTCATACATCTAAAACCACAGCCAATGAGCTTTCTCGTAGGACGACAACCCGAAAGCCGCACGATCATACGCCACTGCCAGATGTAACGCTGGCACGGTCAGATGTAAATCCGTCGCAAAAATTTAGGTCACTGCCCTGTGAAGCTTAGTCGTGTTTCTTTATTTAATATTAAATTAAAAATAAAAAATTAATTCTACGACGGTCTTCCCCAACCAGCCGAAGCAAAAGGGAAAACGTCTTCTTTCCGGACGAATTATAATTTTCCTTGCGATTTTCGCGGAAAGTAATTTCACTGTCAAATTTTCCCGGGAAAAACCCAAGCACAGGTTCGTATGCAATCCCACCTATCAGTTTCCTTTTCAGAAATCTTTTCTATTCCTTTTTTCGTCTTGATGAATTATGACTGTTTCTGGTCCGTATTCAATTATTTCGCAAAAGGTTAAGATTTTTCTCTGTGATGGAAGTTTTAGGGTTTATCCTTTGATTTTTAGTGACGAATGTGAATTAATTGCTGTTGCTTTTTGAATTCTGCTTCTGGAAGTTAGAGGTTTTGGTGATGGAAATAAATTTGTTGCTAAATTTGTCCGGCTGCTAAGAAAATAAAGAAAAATAATTCTTATTTTTTGTACTAGAATGTTTTAATTTCATAGTCAATGGCAGATTAGTAGAATGTGTTACACTAGATAGGAAATAATATTCAATGGTTATTATTTGATACTGATTAGTGTACTAATCACTGTGTTTTGTGTCGATTTTATGTGTATTAGAGATCTGGTACTGTGTATTAATGATACAAATTATGACTTCTGTAAGCGTTGATAAGGTGCAAGGTTTGTACTTTAAGCTTTGTAATTTTGGTGCAAGCGATGATGACAACTAGGAATGGGCATTCGGTTGGTTGGATGAACCTGAACAGCTGAATCCAACCCGGATTAAACGCTGGTAGACAGACACTGGTTGTATTTGGGAAAAAGAGTTATATTTGTTTTTAACCCAAACTAAATGTTGGCAGATAGACGGGTTGAGGAACTCCAACCCTAGGACAACCCGCAGATATCATGCCTTTTGAAGCAAGCTATAGACTTTTGAATGTAGTGATTTGAAACTTATGAGTTCCTGACATTTATCTTGTTTGGTTTTGCATGTTGCTTGTAATGAAGAGTTATGTTGATGGAAGTCATTTGAGTGCATCTTTTGCTTTGATCACGGTATTATGTTGGAATTAGTATTATACATCTCTGTATGTTTCACTGGAAATATCACGATTTAAAAGATCGGTATCCGTTATGATATTTGTTTTCTGACTGTTAAATAGTAGTGCTTGTACTTTTTACATTAATTAAAATGTTCCATTCTTGCAGATTTTCGTTTTCCCTGGATGCTTCTTCCTTATGTTCTCAAAGCCTAACCAAAATTATAAAGCACGTTCATTGGCTCAAGTTTAACCATATATTTGAGACTCTAACTCAATGGGATGGAGGGGAATTTTATGTTCTTTCTTTTTCTTTATATCCCTAGTTGAGTCCTCGAGCAGATTAGGAGAAATGTGGTCACTCAACCTTGGTGCTGAATCATCAGCAGCTTTCAGCTGGCCAATCCTCAGTGCTAGCATTTTCGTACTTGTTGCTCTCTTTCTCTCCATGTACCTTATCTTCGAGCATTTAGCTGCATATAATCAGCCAGAGGTCTAATCTTTGTATTCCTCCTGAGAAATTTTATATTGCTTCTGTGTTTGAAGATAACTTTGATTCATCTTTTGTGACAATGTTTTCTTTTCCGTTTATCTATTTTCAGGAGCAGAAGTTTCTGATTGGTCTCATTTTGATGGTTCCTGTTTATGCATTGGAATCGGTATGACTGTACTTTTTGCTATCACTTTCTTCAGTTGTATGCTAGTTTTTCGCAATATTCTATATAAGTATAATTATTTATATTGCTACAAATCAACCTTTATATTAATATATTCAGAACAATTTGAGTTTTGTTGGGGGTGATGAAGTGCTTTTAGTTTACTGAGAATACGCATACTGTTCAAGGGTAGTTAAAAATGAAGGCATACCCTTATCAATTAGTTAGAAAATAGTTACAAATTTAGTATGTAATGGAATAACAGTTCGTGGAATTCTTTTCAAGGAAAATACGCTTGGCACTAGAGGTGTGACATAGTTATTATTATAGATATGGAGCTCAAATGAATGCACATTCCTTTGGAATGTGTACTGGATTGAGTATTGGCAGGATCTTATTTGGAAGGCTACAACTTCAAATGGATGTATTGGAAGAAGTTGTGTTTGCTTGTGTGTTATGAAAGAAAAATTGTAGTGTGCCAGATATGTTGATAAGTATAGGGATTCAATTGCAACATATTAGTTAGCTAATACCAACCTGTTCAAATGATAGAAAACAGAATTGAGATGTATTTCATGTCTTGTGCAAAATTATACTATTACCTCATTCGTAGAAGAGAGAGAGGGGGGGGGGGGGGGATTTTTGTTACTTGTTAAAACTGGAGATAATTTCGCAAAGTTTCTTAGAGGCAGGAATCGCCTTTTGACTGCAAATCCTAGAGTTATGACAGGCATAATATTTCTTCATAATTGGTCCTTTGTCTTCAATTCTTAAAGATATTCAATTTGTGAAGTCTGCTCTGGTTGTTGGAATTCTAATTGTTGGAAACTGTATTACAAAAGTAATATGTCGACATACAGTTGGTCTTTTTTCTTGGTATCTGTCTGCTTTTAGTCTTTGAGGTATCCAAATTGCTATTTTAATTAGTATTTACCATTTTGTGGATTAATTAGCTGTTGTGGGTATTTATGCTGTTTGCTGCAGTTTTTGTCACTGTTGGACTCAAATGCGGCCTTCAACTGCGAAGCAATTCGGGACTGCTATGAGGCTTTTGCACTATATTGTTTTGAGAGATACCTGATAGCCTGCTTAGGTATGTAACCGAAATGTGAATGCTGATTCCTCTGTGATTATTAATAATGAGATTAATCAGTATCTTTTTTCCTTAGGACTATTCTTTGCTCAGCGCACATTAATGAAACGTTATATGTTGATAAGTAATCTTCCTAGTGATGAGAAAATAACCAAGTTTTTTTAACATGTTTAATAATGTAAACCTGAAATAATTTACCTCCTTGTGGACATACATTTTTGTATGTGAAGGTGGTGAAGAGAGGACAATTGAATTTATGGAGAGTAAGAGCGTAGTTGATTCGAGCACACCTCTTTTGAAAGAAGCTTATGCTTATGGAGTTGTAGAGCATCCTTTCCCACTGAATTGCCTCATAGGAGACTGGCCTCTTGGCTCTACATTCTACCATGCTGTGAAAGTTGGCATCGTTCAGTATGTATGTACTCATTTTCCTGTTGAAAATTTATTTAAATTATTTGATTTCCTTGAAAATTTTCAGCCTTATTTGGTCATATTGAAACATTATTTTCCAGATGATAGTGAAATTGATCTGCGCTTTGCTAGCTATGATTCTCGAGACTTGTGGTGTTTATGGAGAAGGGAAATTTGACTGGAGATATGGGTAAGATATTTGTTTCTGTTTTATTTAGGTCTAAAATCTTGTTTGTCTGACCTTTACTAGTCAACAATTATTCCATGTCTTCTTAGATGACAGGTTGAGTATGCCTTATGTATTGATGCTTGATCCATACATGCGCACACTTCCACATACTTTCTTGAGCACATAAATGTTTGCACATGCTTAGGATGATTCACAACAGTGATTTTTGTACAATGGTTTTTGTAGTGTTGCACTTGTTTCTTTTGTAATGCTCATATACACTGTTCTGAATTATTTTGTTTGCTTGCAGCTATCCGTACTTGGCAGTTGTTCTGAATTTTAGTCAGACATGGGCCCTATATTGCCTTGTACAGTTTTACTCTGTCATTAAAGACAAATTACAACCCATTAAACCCTTGGCGAAGTTTCTGACTTTCAAGTCAATTGTGTTCTTGACATGGTGGCAAGGTGTCGCTGTTGCATTTCTTTTCTCTATGGGTGCCTTCAAAGGGTCATTGGCTCAGGAGCTGAAAACTCGGATACAAGACTACATCATATGCATAGAGGTGCGTAATGAGTGACTAACGACTAACCATTCAAGTGTGCTGTTGAATTGTATTACGTCCAATGTTGCAGGGCTTGAAGACCTAACATGTCCTTAACATTTGACATATTGATGATTGAATTGAATTTGTTCTGAAAGGAAGTAGGTTGGTTAATGAGTTGGACTAGTGTTTTGGATGGTCAGAAGAAACCCAGGATCTCATTGGAGATCAAGTTTATTCTAGATGGGTTGTTCTAATTTATTGTATTATTACTCAGGTTCGACTTTGAATTGTAATCGTACCATGTTTTATAAAGGAAAACAATGGAAAGTCACTCTCCTTGCTACTGTTAGTGTAAGCCACTGAAGTTCTTTAAAGAACTAGAGAAACAAAGGGTATCTTTCATAGTAAGATATAAAGAGTCTCTTGTATTTAAACCCTATATTTATTTGCGTATAGAGCCCTAAGCCCTAATTAAATAATTTATGACCTTCATGCATATAATAGTTTATGATACATGAGCCGAGCATTCTGAATAGGTCCTTCATGTACCTGTTTGTTGTAATTTTTTATTGATGTTCAATAGATAGAAGCTTTTAGCAAATAAGATCCTGAAATTCAACGGGTTTTGATTTCAAACTTGTTAAACAGATGGGTGTTGCTGCTGTAGTCCACCTGTATGTGTTTCCAGCTGTACCTTACAAACGTGGAGAAAGATGTGTTCGTAATGTTGCTGTGATGACTGACTATGCCTCACTGGGAGCACCTCCTGATCCAGAAGAGGTGCGTGATTGTGAAAGAACAACCAGAATGCATCTGGCAGTAGCACGGCATGATGAGAGAGAAAAGCGGCTGAATTTCCCCCAGAGTGTTCGTGATGTGATTTTTGGAAGTGGAGAAATTGTGAGTAGTTAATCCTAACAGTGCATGCTTTTTCTCCGTTTCATTTAAAACTCTTTTCTCGAATCAATGGTCACTCTGCTGTTCTAATTTGTTGTTTCAGATCGTTGATGACATGAAGTATACAGTTTCCCATGTGGTAGAACCAGTGGAAAGAGGAATTGCAAAGATAAACAAAACCTTGCATCAGATATCCGAGAATGTGAAACGCCACGAGGAGCAGAGGAAGAGCATCAAGGATGATACTTATCTTATCCCCTTGAACTCATGGAATAGAGAGTTTTCTGAAGTTCAGGACAATCTTGTTGGAGGTAGTGTCAGTGACAGTGGCATAGGCGGTGGTAGGAGGCAGCAGTCCCAGTCTAAAGCTTCAACGTCTCGGACTAGAGCATGGAGATGATGCCAACAACTGTACGTAATACGAACACGAGTGAATTATAAATGTTGTGATTTCGGCGTGATTTTTAGACGACGTCGTTATACTTGCGCTGGCCGGAAGAGTTGGTGGTTTATGGAGGTAACTCGTCAACAGGACGAACAACATTCATGAATTTCGGATCAAGAATGGATTGTTTCTTTGATCAGCGGTGGGGGGTACAGAATGATGGAGCGATGGATAGACATACTGACAGAGGTAATGCCATTTTGACTGTGTGAGCGTATCACCAAGCCTCAAAACAATTTGAATACAACCTTTGAAAATAAAATTTGAATTTCGGTATAGAATGTGTTTATATTAGCACGTGTTATCGCTCTTTTGAGACAAACTGATCTTCTCTTTGTGAATTCGTTTGAAAGAAAGAAATCTTAAAAGTAATTTTGCACATGATACTTCACCGAACGTAGTGGTGTTTTAGGATTCATATAGCCAACCTCACTTATGCAGCGTGAATTTAGCCTCATTCTGTTCCTCTAGAACTCAATTTGTTCCACCAAAGTCCATGGAACTCAAATTTTGTCCCACGTTGTCAAATCAGTGAAAAATCAATTTTGCCACGCGGCATTAAGACTTGTTAAGTGGGGTCCATGTTGCATACGGGAGGGAGTTTATAAACAGTACTTGATAAAAATTGATTGTACGATGAACGTATGTTATTGGAGGATCCGGCTAGGATCCTCTTTCATAAAATTCGATGTAATGTCTTGGTTTCAAAAAGAGAATCAACAAGGATGAAATAACTATATTATTATGCTTCAGTGTAAGAAAATTGTGAAACCAATCGAGTTCCGGAGAGAAAATAAGATTAAAACTGAGTTTTGAGCATTGCAAAAAGGCTAAAAAAAGCCTATCTGAAAAGCGAAAAAACAACCATGGGCCTTCTCTTCTAATTTCATCAGGCAGAAAAGAAAACGAATGGGCCTTGCATCCCTCAGCTTAGCCTGAGAGAAATATTAGGGTACATTTGTCTTTGCACCGTACAAAATCGAGGAGCTGGTAGCTAGGGTTTTGCCCACATCTCTATAAATTACACCGCAGAAGGACTCCAGAAAAAATAGTTCGTCCGTCGCGCGGTCTCTCTGTGGCTGTCTCTGCGAGTGAGTGAGTGAGTCTGCGTGTGTTTGTTTAGCAGCGTATGCATTTCTGGGGAGGGAGGGGGCAATGATGATCACCTGAGGAAGTCATGCACCACTCTGATGAATCTGTGCTGATAAATTTCTCATACCCAATTCTTCTGAGCCTCTCCTCTCCTCTCCTTTTTTCTGTTTTCTAATTTTGTTTTGTTTTTCAAATTTCTCTATGAATCCAGATTTCAAATTAAAATTCACAAAAAAAAAAAGAAAAAAGGAAAAAAAGAAAAAAAGAATGATAGGGATTTGATGAGAGGGACCAAGTGATGGGGTCTTTGGATCCAACCATGATGCGGACCGTACAGCTCTTTTGCTTTTGGGGATACAATTTTGGTGTCTGATGGTTCCTTCTAAATCTTCCATCTTCTTTCTTTTTTACTTTTAATTTTTTTTAAATTAATTTTCTGGGATCATATTTTGCTTTTCTTTGGGATTTTTGTATGAAGAAAAGCAAACCTATTTTTTTGGTCGGTTTTATTTTGGTTCTTGGAATGTAGTAGGATTTAAATGGTTTCTGCTGACATTTTAATTCCAACTTAATTTCATAATTAAAACATAATCAAACGGGTAAAACCCACAAATTTTTGATATAGATTTGGATTGAATAACTGAAATCAAATTGGTGCAAAGTTTCTGGAGAATTGGAAGAATTTGTACGATTGGCAATTTCTCAAGTTTTGGAACCCAAAAATTGCGGAGCTCTCGTATATATAACAGTTAATTGGTTGTGGGTTTAGGGTCCATTTGATCAAATTACACAAAGTTTCAAAATTAGCTTCTACAAAATTGAAGGTGTGCTTTAATTTCAACCATTCATTTTTTCGTATATACGAGTTTCGGCCCGTGGTCTACAAAATACGACTGGCACCCGTGGGCCCCTTGACGGCGAAAGAAGGATCCGTCCGGTGTGCGACTCAGTTTCGTGTAAATGACATCAACAAAATGGTTGTCCCTCGACCAATCTGTAAACACAAATATTAACCCGTTTTCAAAAAAAAAAAAAAAAAAAAAAATATCAAGCTTCGTCTCCAACTAGTCTCTTTGGTTGTAAATGTATTAACCTACTAAATTAAAGGTACGTTGAACGAAGAAATTTTCAAACTATTACCATTAGAAGAGGACAGTAGATGAATTACTCTGAAGGAAACTTATCCATTTGGACCACTTCATTTTTTATTAAAATGGTAGGATTAGAAATGGATGGATTCTCTTATCATCTCTTCGTTCACTTTAAATAAAAAATCATTAACGTATCCATTCTAATTTAATCATGTGTACCAAACATCCTTTCCAATAAGGGTTTAGATTATGGATAAACATTTTGTAATATTCAAGATAAACCGTTGACTAGGACAATAGTAAAGAAGGGTAACGAAATCAGCTACATCAGTTTTAGCTCGTTTGACTAGAATTCGAATGGAATAGATAATTCACTAAACTCAAGGTATTTTGAAGGTAGATGAGAGGATTGGAATGATACATTTTTTTTTACGTGTAATCCATTTCCTACTTTTAAGTTGGTCACAAAATTTTCATTTTTATTTTGACATTGAAAATAATTACTTATCCATTCCAGTCTAATCCTCTACGAGACCTAAAGATTCTTAAACCGTGAGGATAAGATTTGTTTGATGGGGCAGGCAATGCTAGGACGATGAGGTGTCTATCCATGTCATTTTAGTTTGGACAAGTCATTTGTTAAATGACAAATTCTGATTTTTCCATGTGTTCTCTTTTTAGTAGCTATTGGTTTATAATAGGTGGTTAGTTGTTAAGCAGTTTTTTTTATAGAACTTGTTAGCCCATTTTCAATCGAGGGCTGGTCAGATGATTCGTTTTATTTCTCTGGTTCTCCAAGAAATTAATATTTTAATGAATAGTGCATGACCATATTTCTTACCATCTCCAACCAAGGGTCAGAGGACTCGTTTTATCTTTGTTACAAAAAATCATCTCCAATTGAGGGCCAAACATAATTTATTATTTAAATTTAAAAATTACAAAAACTTAAATTTAAAAACTACAACACTTCTTAAATTTAAAATTCAAACTCATCATCATTTTCACTATTTTCATTATTTTCATCATCTTCATCATCCGCCATTATAGGAATATAGTCAGAGGTAAACAACTGCTGCCGGGTCATAATATCCTTTTTTTCCCTATCAAAATAGGCTTTACTCAATGGAATGTAATTCGAAGTGTTTCTTTCCATATTCTTATCATCCATCTCTTCTTGTATTTGTTTGGCCCATTCTTCAGCCTACGATTCCTTTCTTCCACAACAATGGCATTTTGCTCTGCCATTAAGCGCAATGACTCTGCCACTCCCTGTTGAGCGGCGTAATCATCATTTGCCTTGCCCTTTTCCTTCAACCTTTAGGCCTTGTTTCATCCCATAGCCCTAGGTATGGAAGCTTCACCCGAAGACGGAGGTGGCACGCTTGTTTGTTGAATGTTAGGAGATTCATCTTCATCCATATCTATAGCTGACGATGGAGTTCTAAACACTGGCATAGGAGCTACTCTATGTTGAGGTGGATCTTCAAATAACACCCACCCTTTACAAATTTCCCAACAACCTTGATGCTTAAAGGGTTTTGAGCTGCCCTCCATATATAATTCCTCTACTTGGGGTATCCAGAAAATATAATTACAAAAATTAAAGGAAATTAATTTATGAAATTAAATGTAATATAATTAAAGATTTAAAATAAATTGTGAAAACACTAACTTCGTTGTAGTAATTGGCGCCGCTTTTATGTCTACTTGCAGCTGCTAACAGTGCTTGATGCCATTTGTTCAAACTTGGTTGAAGATGTTTCTTCCATCTTGAAAAACAACTCTCGTGGTTTTGGGTATTCGGTGGAGTGGTGCCTTGTAGAACTCTAAGTATTTTTTGGACACATGAATCCAAACACTTTCACTTGTTTGAGAACTCCCCCCCTCACATTATCTTTCCAGACCCACCTATAAGCCCTGCAAAGAGCTTCATCTTCTTTTCGGGTCCATGATGCGAGAATTATACGCGCATAAATTAAACCCTCTTTTTGACAATTGTAGTATAAGTATAAGTAGGGATCGTTCTGGACCGGGGATTAGGAGGGATTGTTAATCACTTGGATTTGACTCAAAAACGTAAAAACACAAACTAAAACACTATACTAAACTCGAAGAATTCAAAACTAAAAATAAGAAAGATTAAGACTAAGACTTAAACGAAATATGGGGGGATTGATTTTGGACGAATTTAAACTAAAATGGATAGATTGTAAAGAAAACAAATTGTAAATATGAAATTGACGGAAATGAATGGATGGTATGGCTAGCTAAGGGGTTCATCTCCATACATGTTACACTTGCATAATAAAATGATTTCTAATTGTATTTCAATAAACCATGAATTCTCAACACCCCGGGTTAATTAGGTCCGCTTAAATTAACCGTCAAGTTTTCCTTAAGTTAATGAATTGGATGATTGCATACGACAACCCAAAGCATTCCTCACAAGTTCTCTACATGAATTGCATAATAGAGATACAAGCAAGAATCATTAAGCATCATGAAAACTATAAGTGTTGACGAGACATTCGTTACTATGATTGCATGAAACTTATGCCAAGAATTTGTTTAACGCGATTGTTTATAAGCAACCTCCACTACTTGTGAATATAAGTTCATAACTATTACGTGAAACTCACTTATATTCTAGCGTCAAATTCATGCATGAAAATTAAGCGTTCATTCTTAATAAACATACATAAATAGGTTATCAATCAAACAGTTAAACAAATTGAATTCACAATTTATGAAACGTAATTAAAAGTAATCAAATCATATTACAAACATAAACATAATTTCGAATCACCCCCAAGCTAAAGGGGGGTTTAGTTCCTCATACAAAACAAAGAGAATTGAAATTAAACATTGAAATCAAAGAAACGCCTAAACATTCCAACAACTCAAACTTGAATTGTATGAACGTTTAGGCCCTCTTCTCTTCCTCTTTATTGTAGCATAAGGTCTAGGGATAATTGGTTTGGGGGATGGAAGTGTGGAATGGAAAAATGGTGTTTGGATTATAAGGGGAGAGATGGGAAGCTCACGGCTAGGGAAGGGAGAATGTGTTTGTAATGTGTTGTGTATGAAAATGAGATGTCCATGAATGAATGAATGCAAGGGTATTTATAGGAGTAGTGGAGGGAACATATGGCTATGTCATTTGTAGGTGAAGTAGGTGGATGTTGTAGGTGAAGTAGGTGGATGTTGTAGGTGAGTAGGTGGATGTTGTAGGTGAAGTAGGTGGATGTTGTAGGTGATTATGAGTGATAAGTGATAAGTGTATGATATGTTAAGTGATAAGTGAATGATTATGATAAGTGATAAATGAATGTATGATATGATAAGTGGTGAATGATATGTGGTGAATGATAAGTGGTAGTGTTTAAGTATTTAAAATAGGGAACAAAGCCCTTCCTTGCATGGCAAGGAAGGGAGACACAAGGAAACACACGACAATGTCCTAAGGTTGCTAGGAATGTTGTTTTTGTGTTCTAAAATGCGTAGGAGTTTTCAATGATGCTCAAACATGAGGTCTTTTTAGGATTTAACTTTCCTACTTCAAGTCTTCAATTTCGTCCAAACTTTGGCTCCATGGATAAGCTATCCAATCCATGCCCAAAAATGCTCCAAATAGCCTCAAAATGCACTTTCTTGCTCCCTAAGCCCTTAGAACCTGAAAACACACAAAAGAAGCATAAAGAACTAAAATAACTAAAGAAACATAACGTAAATGTACGAGAACAAGCCATTTAAGTCGCATGAATATGCTCCTATCAGTCCAAGCCCTACCTTTCATTGCAGATGAGGTCATTTGAAAATTATTGAAAAGAATCGAAGGAAAGATTATTGGAAGAGGTAAGAAAATATGAGAATTGAAGTGGTATAGGAATGGTGAAAAATTTGTGAGGAATGGTATAGGAATGGCTTAGGCATTTATACGAAAAAATTTTGGTCTTAAAAAAATAAAAAACCAATGGTAACTGACGTCAACTAGTCGTTGGGGATTCAAAACTTTAGCCTGGCCCGGGCCCGGTTGGCTGGCTGGTTTGGGCTGGTCGGTTGGCCCTATGGCCCTTTTTTGTCCAGTGGGGCCCACCAAGTTACCAACCCTCTGGCCTGGCTCTCGGTTGAAGACAGTTTTTGGGCTATTTTCGACCCTCTGGATCTTTCAGTTGGAGATGACCTTAAAACATTTCTAATGGGCTCCCTAAATAAGCTCTGATTAAAGTTTAGGGAAAATTTGGAAGAATCATTCTCTAATCGCACTTCCTCCTATCCACCTCCTAAGATAAAGATTCTCTTAAATCTCGGGAGTGGGAAATTAGTTTCAAGCATTAATTACTAAAATTTTAAAGATTTTTTAAATAATAACTCTATTTTTATTGGTCCACAATTAATATAAATCTCGGGAGTAAATTTTTTTTTTTTTTGCTAGAGGGAGTAAAAAATTTCTAACGAGCTCCTACACTAACTTTCTAGTATTTTTAATTAAAAATTAGAAAACATAATTGGAGATGCTATTAGTATACATAGGCACCAAGTTGCCATAGCTCGAGTCTGCAACTGTTACAAGCTGATGAAATGTGCAGAGCTGAAGATTGTTGTAGAACTTTGGATATTATCACCAAGCCTGAAGTAACGGTACACCAAGCCTGAGGGTAACCAGTGCACTGAGCAATATAATGCGTATTTATAATCAGTGCACATTTGGTTCAAAGAATACTTAACCACAAACAACATTGTGCATCCGCCCTAGAGTATATAAGAAACTGATTTGAGAGACTAAATTTATAAACAATCCAGAATATGCAAAATATGAGAAATCGTTACAGAAAATGTAAAGTGAAGTGGAACATTATTGAGGAGTTTCTCTTTTACGTCTCTATTGTGATAAAATTCTAGCTTCAGTACTAAAGAAAGTTGAGATTTTATCATAAAACCAATTGACAATATAAGAAGTTGTTCAACTTATAAGTCTATGTAAGGTCTCTTCTCTTATCAATGTGGAATTCATTCTCAACATTCATACTCATGTTTGGTGATTTTTTAAACCCAAACACATGAACAACACAAATGGGGTGTATGGAGTGCGTGTGGCAATTTGACTTTACACTTGGAAGTGCATGTGATAGTTGAATTTTACAAATGAGACAATCTGCGCCGATACCATAAAAAAGATTAACCTCCATCGATGTTCACATAAAACTTTTCTAAAAATTTCTTAATATGTAATGTGAAAGCTAGAATGTTAGCAGTTTGATTTTTGAAAAGAAACTATTACACGCCTCTCTATTTTCCAATGAACTATTAAACTTCTCTAAGAATAATGGAGACGCTGTAAAATCCAAGAAATAAAGTTGACATTTAGAAGAACCACACAAGTAAGCACATTATTTTGTTGATCACATGGAAGCACATGAGATAAATATACTGAGAGACGTCATATAGTTCGATTAATTGGTACTATATAAGTATATAATCTGTAGTTATGTAGTACCTGAATCCATAATGTAGTTATGTAGCGTGGTACCTGAATCTATGGGATAATACCGATAATACTAATGTATGCGGTACCAATTAATATAGTTATGTAGTACCTGAATCCATAGTGTAGTTATGTAGTACCTGAATAGTGTATGAATGAATAATGACTTAAAAATAGACAGTCCAAATCGTTGAAACTCGATATATAATGGATCCCATAACTAGTTCTAATTTTACCAAAAAATGAAAATCCCCGCAACTAGTCTCTATTTTCACAAAAAAAAAAAAAAAATGGAGATCTCTTTGGATAAAGTCTCTGGAGTTTGACTTTTATTTAATTCAAACATAAACATAAAAAAGAAGTGTATGAGAAATTAAAATATAGATATGACCTCCTGTAAGATCCCACATCGCTTAGGGGTGAGAATTCTATAAGCTTTATATGTATATTCTCATCTCTACCTAGCACGAGGCCTTTTGGGAGCTCACTGGTTTTGGGTTTCGTAGAAACTCCGAAGTTAAGCGAGTTTGAGCGAGAGCAATCCTAAGATGGGTGACCCACTGGGAAGTTCTCGTGTGAGTTCCCAGAAACAAAATCATGAGGGCATGGTAGGGGCCCAAAGTGGACAATATCATGCTACAGTAGAGTCGAGCTCGGGATGTGGTAGGGCCCGGGCTGGGATGTGACAATTTGGTATCATAGCCAATCCTTGGCCTTATGAGATCTCACATCGCCCAGGGATGATGATCCTGTAAGCCTTATATGTATATTCTCACGGTGGAGTCAAGCCCGGAATGTGGTGGGGGCCCGGGCTGGGATGTGACAATTTGGTATCAGAGCCAATCCTTGGCCTTGTAAGATCCCACATTGTCCAGAGGTGATGATCCTGTAAGCCTTATATGTATATTCTCATCTTTACCTAGCACGAGACCTTTTGGAAGCCCATTGGCTTCGGGTTCCGTAGAAACTCCGAAGTTAAGCGAGTTGCCTTATATGTATATTCTCATCTTTACCTAGCACGAGACCTTTTGGAAGCTCATTGGCTTCGGGTTCCGTAGGAACTCCGAAGTTAAGCGAGTTCACGCGAAAACAATCCCAGGATGGGTGACCCACTAGGAAGTTCTCGTGTGAGTTCCCAAAAACAAAACCGTGAGGACGTGGTCGGGACCCAAAGCGAATAATATCGTGCTGCGGTGAAGTCGAGCTCTGGATGTGGAGGGGACCCGGGCCGGTATGCGACACCTCCCGTCGAAAAATATACTTTGTCTGATCATAAAATTATTATTTTATTTTATTTTCTAACTATATTATATCACCATTTGTTGCCTATATAATAGAGACCCCGGTTGAAGGAAATTGCAAAACATTTTATCCAGTAGTAGTCTTTGCTTCTACCCTACGTTGAGGATGGCATCTTTAGGTGTTGAGGGAGACAAGTACCGTTCCCATTTGACTGGAGATGGAGAAAAGAACACCAAATGGAATTTTGGTGCCACTCCTAGCTATGATGTTGCTAACAAGCTCTTTGAGGAAGGCAGAACAAAGGTCTCTTTCTCTCTCTCTCTCTCTCTCTCTCTCTCTCTCTCTCTCTATATATATATATATATATATGTGTGTGTGTGTGTGTGTGTGACTGCTTGCTATGAATTATAGAGACAATTAACAATATACTAGTTTTGTTGCGTGTGTTTGATATGCATCAACTTCCCTTTTTATATTTGTACAAGAGATCGACGTTTCATTTTCTTTGATGGATCAATTAAAATCTGCGTCAAACTCAGATATGGCCACCCGGGTCACTGGAAGAAGAGGTGCAGAACCTTGTAAAGACATGGGAGATGGAGCTTTTCCACAAGTCCAACCCTGATGATTTCAAAACACTTGATCCCAACAAATACACTGTCAGCGTAAATGGTAATTAACAAACTAATAGCTAGCTGGTGCAATCCAAAACTCATTAATTAGATACTTAATGTTTTCCATGTATACTAATTAATTACTAATACTTTGATCAGGAAGGAAAGGCATAAATATTGAAGAAATAGGGAAAATTGGAGGAGGATATAACTCTTTTCTGCAGACCTCACTGCCCGAGAAACTCAGGGGATATAATCCAGATGAGGAAACAGCAGAATCATCGCTCAAGTCTTTCACCACAACATTCCCTCGTGGATTTGCGTTGGAGGTCCTCCAAGTTTATTCTGGGCCACCAGAGATTATCTACAAATTCAGGCACTGGGGTTACATGGAGGGCCCCTTCAAGGGCCATGCTCCCACTGGAGAAATGGTTGAGTTCTTTGGAATGGCCATTTTTACGGTACTTCTGAGCTTCTCTAACCCTACTTGGCCAATCAAATGAAGCTCTCATTCTTTTTCATTTCACGTTATGTTACTATCCCTTTAAAAATTGAAATATTTCTCCATTTTATTAATTGTTTGTCCTAACTTTGTAAACATTCATTGTTTACCAACAATATCATCAACCAAACCATAAACTACATCAACACGAAATCATCACTCAGTAAAAGTATTCCATATAAATGTACAAGACAATAAGCTTACTTGCAGGATTCGCCATGAAAATCTAGCAGCAAGGTTCTACTCTTCTCTTGGATTCGGAATAGTTCTCACTTTCAATAGGACTAGTGCTATATGAACATGGTAATCTTAGAAGAGGGACCAAACTATTTTTATCGTCTAAAATGATAACTGCTCCTCATATTGTGGCAACAGTTACATGTCAGTTTTTAGAGTTTGAAACCAACTCTAATTCAAAAGTTTGAGTTCTATTGTTTCTCTCCTCTGTAATTTATCATAATTAAATTACTACAAGTCCAATATTAATATAAGTCCATTTGTTTTCTTGATATACCCTAAACTATGGTTTTATTATTACTCGCATCAAGGAAAAATCCTAACAAACTTACCAAACAAACAGGTGGATGAACACAAGAAAATTGTTAAGGTGGAGTTCTTCTATGACCCTGGACAACTACTTGGAGGTCTTCTGAAGGGTGCGAAATTGGGTAATTCTTCCGAAGAGACAGCTTCAACCTGCCCAGTCCTGAGGAGCACAGGGTAGTTTTAGTAACTCTCCTATGAAACCTAATAGTATTGCTAGCAAATAATAATTTATGCCCATTAGGCACACAAAGCTAGCTACATGTTAAGGAATTTTGTTAAGCTGTTTTTTATATGGAAATATTTGTGATTATCTGTAAGGTACTGGTGCAATATCTCATTGAAAAATAAAGACGATATATTTGCATGAATGTTACTGCATTTTTTGGGTCTTACATGCAATAACAACTGCATACCACACGTCAACCACTGACCAAAACACTGCAATTTGCTCCCAAACGAAATTGCACTGTGTCTGATACAATTGACATGCAGAAGCAATGGTGGTGGTTTTGCCATCTCTATCTATACAGATAAGAAGAGGGCACGTGGACGAATAGTTGGGCTTTTCTTTGCTCAGTGACGCAGGACGGAGTAAAAATTTGTGAACCAATTTTATCATCTAGTTGGTTAGTCAAAGTAGTACTTTTGATGGCGGTCGTTTTTGTCCTCATGTTTCTGTCATCTGAATTTTTAGAGCTGGCTTGCGGATGTAATGTTTTTGTTATTTTCATTTTTAATGCGTTGACAAGTCCTCGACTGCTTGTTCAAAGAATTGTCACTATCAGTCAGCCTTTCTCTTAAAATAGCATTGGGATTTATTTTTTTGTAAGTATGTAGCGCTATTTTTTTTTTGTCAAATTATAGGTTTTATTAGATAAGATGTTAGATTAGTCGTCAATGAAATTTGAACTCGTCATCATACAATGACTCAACATATTTTCACTACTGTAATAAAATGTTACTTGCTAAGTATGTAACGCTTTGGATTCTCTTCTTTAGTCGAAGCCCTCGGTCTTGCAGAATACTAATAGTTGCCCAATTCCTTGCACAAGAGAGAAGCTGAAGCGCGCTGGTTTTCTAGCACATGTTCCAATTTTGAAGGAGAAAACGAAGTGCCTTGCATTTAGTGAATATTTTTGCTCTCTGTCCTCTAGTGATGGTGATGCTTGTCACTATCCGATTTATCACTGTTAGATGAGTTTAAATCTCAAAATTTAATTTTATATAATGGTAATAAATAGGGTAATGAGTATTACCACCACTTTAGAATGATGACAAAAATCTACCTTTGCACTTAATGGTATAGCATGCAGGCTTGAACTACGATATAATGAGCTACTTGAACTTAGATATTCCTAGCCTTAATAATTACTATAAAAACACCTCTTAATTAAGCCCAAACTATAATCATATATAAAGAAATTTCATGAATCAAACTTTCTCTCAGACGTATCACGCACATGTGTATGGAATAAGCGTTAACTTACTTCATCAAATCTCAGCCTTTTATTTTTTCAAATGAAAACGAGTGACTATGATTTAATTAAGTAAGTTGATGCTCATTTCATGTACAGGTACGGGATGCGCATGAGAGAAATTTAATGCATAGTCTCTCTTGCTAAACTTGTGAGTCCTTAGCTTTCAGACCACATCCCACTCATCAAATCAAGCATAGTATTTGTGATTTAATCATTCCATAACAGCTCATTGCAATTGGAGCTAATGAATCCTCAAAACACTTTCTAAGGATTATGTCCTCATTTTCAAGTGATGCCTATGCTGGAAACCGACTATACGAAAAGCAAAGATTCATAAGCACCCAAACTCGTGAGTATTTTCCAATAAAACTGTACAGAGGATATCATAGATAGATGTTCCTTCATATTGAGATACATTAGAAACTTATACGAAACGCAAAGACAATTTTGCTTTATTAATTACACATAACCAAATACGATTTCCACATATTTATCTACACACACACATATACACAGGAATACTGGACTCTTTGACTCATGGCTGTACAATCATTAGTTTTGCTTTCTTTACGTTTGTACCTCAGTTAGACTTCAACCTATCCAAGTGATAAAATCTCTGCAAAAACCAAGTATAATCAAACATGTCAAAACATATGTTAGCCAAAGAAGAAGCATCCGGTAGGCGTTGGGTGGTTGAATACTTAACCAGAATCAAGTGGATTTCTTCCAGATAAGGCACGAGTAAGGAAACCATGGTCTCTATTTCCAGTTTCAAATTGTCATAGTTTTCATCTTTTGCCATGAGGCTACTAATGAATGTTTCATTGTCAGGCACTAGCATTAGAGCTACCTGCATACGGTATATTTGTTAGTAATTCCAAGTAAAATTTTATGTTGCTCCATGTGGGCCATTGTCTCCATGCTGTTAAATTTTAAGTTTCAGCTATTCACGGTCCTTCTTGGATAGCAATAATAGGCTTAGTTAGATAAGTTGCTTAAGTTTGGGGCAGTAACAGTGGAACAAATAATGAATAGCTATATAGCTAGCTTTTGAAAAAGAAGAAAGTAATACTTTAGAAGCAGCTGATGAAATCCACCTATGCCATGGCTTCAAAGTAACGTTGTAAGACTCTTCCACTGCCTGCTGCATATTCTGCCCGGGATCTCTCACTAAATTTTGCAACAAGGCCACGGTAAAATCTAGGGATCTGAATGTAGAACAAACCAATTTGTTTATAACGAAAATGAAGCATCTTGTGCAAGAAGTAGTTGATACATCCAAGAATTTGTGCCAATTATACACCTAAATAATGATTTAAGTACTATAAGGTTGTTATCATTAGCAATGAAAGACAACTTTGATGCATAAGTTATGTCTAATCTCAAAAAATAAAGTAGGGCCAATTAGTGAATTATAAATAATTGAATAATTGCACAACTCGCCACTTAGTACTACATTCTAATGAATCATTGATCATCTCTCTAAAATCTTGACAAGAACTATTAGATTTGATAATTCGTAAGGGGCCATTTGGATTTGATAATTTCAAATCTAGGGATTTTTATATATATGACATCATAAGATAAAAAAATTTATTTGTTTTAGATTATTATAATTGATGAAGACTCGGACAAGAAGGAAATAAAGAACAAAAATGGATTTCAAAATGATTCTTTTCACACAGTCATTTCATACGTAATAATCTCAAAATTTTGGGTAACATTTGGCTTTATTGTTAAATCCAAATTAATTTTTTAAATTTCTCCGCCCAATTATATATAGACGGTTCTCGTTGTTTTTCACATAGTCAAGGGCAAACACAGTAATTAAATTACCTGGTGAGCCAAACAAAGGCTCTACTACAACTGGTAACGTTTCTAGCAATGCCTTCAGTCGCCTCATTTTTCAACATCTCAACCATATTTGAATATGTCGAAAGATCTGATTCATGTTTCGTTTCCAATCTCTACACATATATATAAAACAATAAGTAGAGTGGTTACTAAAAAAGACAAATCAATCACTTTAGTAGTGCATATTGAACATAAAATTATCGGTGCACGATGAACACGGCTTGATACATCAAAACATCAATATTAGTTATTTGAAACATGCATCTTGGGTTGTTTCTCTACCATGAATAGTCAAAGGGAGATAGAGTGGACTTGGAAATAAAGTTTCACATTGGAAACCCGTTGCTAATGGATAAGAAAGCTTTCTGGAGACACTTCAGCATGTGGAGCGTATACTATATGTATTCCCACATGAAGGTCCTAGAAGAAACAATATCATGTTTTCTTGCATTGCATATATATATATATATATGCGTATTTAACTATTTAAGTGTATCAATATAAACATAATTCTATATGGTGTATAAATTGTTCATACATCGATATACAATATATGCATACACATAAATACTAAGATTCTTTGTAATTACCCGAATATTTTGATGAATATCTTGGCTTAGAACAGCCATTGTTGGTCCTATTTTATCTACAAAAAGGAAAAAACAACTGTAAGTGGTATTTGATCATGGCAGGGTGCGTAATATGTGTGTGTGTGTGTGTGTGTGTGTGTGTGTGTGTGAGAGAGAGTGAGAGAGAGAGAGAGAGAGAGAGAGGGGGGGGGGGGGGGGGGGAGAGACCAAGAACTTGAAGAAGCAAGCTGCAGAGAGAAAGAAAAGGCCTGAGTGACTGCCGAAATCTTGGATTTATAGAAACAGAGAGACATAGAGCTTCGAAATATATGTTTGCATCATTGTCGACGTACGACTCTCTTCTTGTTTAGGACTTGGTGATAAGGCACGCAACACACACGCCCCCACCCCAAACCAATTATTTGTTAATTAACTGTTACTGGATATAGACTAGTGCTGATGAGAGCATGGCCAGCTTTCATTGATAGTTGTTAAACATCTTTATGGTGTCGGATATATTTCTTTATTAAAATGCTCGTCTTATATGGATGTTCATAACTCATTGATGACGACCTTAGTTTTGACCTGTGATTTTGAAATAACGTTTTATTCTTAATGTGACCTTATAGTTATCTTATACCTTAAACCGTTTGATTCAGGAACTCCTCGAATAAGTTTATATGAGAAAAGTTTTGGTAGAACTTATTCCAAATTATATCTCTATAGTCTAACAGTCTATTTTAAGTCCTCCTCTGTAGATAATCTTAACTAAAAAATCACCAAAATCGAAAACCATATAACCATTGATTTAAATGGTGGTCATTTTAGTGGTTTTCTTTAATGGATGATATCATTAGTGTTAGGTGTTAGATGAGGGAGCTGACAGGTTTCAAATCCTCTCTATAATACAACAGCCTAACTAAAATGTTTTGTAACTCAAGCATATCTACACAACATAAATAGTCCAAAGCTCAAATAGAAGAACACCATTCTTTGGCCAGTAAGAAAACACTAGGACGATCTAGTGAGGAGAGAAGATGGTTGTAGAAAGAAGATGACTGAGAGATGAGGAATGAAGCAAATGATGGAGAAATGCTTCTAAGTATAGCTCTAGGATCACCCCTTCGTTAATAGGGTAATAAACACAAAAGATTAAAGGGTCTCAAACTTAATGGTGAATTACAAGAATTAAACATCTTTAGCTGAATTGTTTTGTAACTCCACTATCAATAATCATGAAAATAAAAATTAATTATTTAATTTTAAAACTGCACCACCGCATGTTATATTAATTTTAGCTGATATTGTTTTGTAACTCCACACTCCCAAATAACACAAACAAACCACACAAGTTTTTTTTTTTAGACCAACGATAATATTTATACTAAAGAGGAGGTGTGGTCTTAGCTTCACAATAGGTTAGTAATAATGTAGTTTAAATTTGTATTTGGTAATAATCGAACTAAGACCTCTTACTTATAAGTTGTTGACCCTAAAAATTACAACGCCTACATGGCGCCCAGACCGAGTAACTAATAAGCTAACTACGTCATTCGGTTGAATGTGGGGCATGCCAACTCGTCGGCCGAGCTCGGCGAAGGAGTAAAATTTGTTGATGTTGCGTTGAGCGCGTTGCTGACTTCTTTATCTTGCGACTGCGACCAAGGAAGGAACAAATCTCGGCCTTTGGATTCTCGAGCCTAAAGACAAGGCTGCTAGTTCTGCAAAGTTCACAAATCGTCGACGTCGGATTCGGTCACAGTGATTATATTTGTGAGAGTATAAGCACGTCGAATCGACACCAGACTGTACGGACACAAGTATTCAAAGGTGATGTATGTCTTGATGGTGAATGTGGTTCGGCCATCAGAATGCCAAACTCTGAAACTCACTTGTGAGTATCCAATCATAAAATCACTCGGCATTCAATGCGCCGAATGTCGTAACTCGTAACACCTTACTTCGTCGAGAAGGCTGATAAGATGACCTCTGCCAATAAGGATTCGAAAACCCTTCTCGACCGAGACTTGGATAGGTAACCAGTCGACCTCGATGCTGTGCTGTTTATCCAAACTGAAGGTGCTCCTTGGTCGGCTGATTCTACGGCAATAGTGCTGTTTATCCAAATTGAAGGTGTTCGCCGGTTGCCTTCACAGTGCTGTTTATCCAAACTGAAGATGTGTCGGCGGGTAAAAGAAAATGAAAAATCTCAAGATGTTTTAGAGGTTTTACGCAGGGCAGTTGTGTGTTGAATTAGAGCTCCCTCAATCGTTGCATGATGTCTTGTATTTATAGTGACGAGTACGCTCTGGTTGATAAGCTGATAAAGACTCCCAAGCTATTAAAACTCTTCCACTGACTTGATCCTCGGATAAGCCTTACTACACCCAGGACCCTGAACTTAGTAAAAAATGCAACCAAATTCGATCCTTGTGTTTAGTCTTATCACATTGAATCCCAAAATAATCTGCAAGCTTGGATTTGAACAAATAACGTTCATCTAAACAACCACCAATTATATATATATATATATATATATAGTTTGCCTTTCACTATTTCTCATGGCATGCAGACTTATCCGGCAACCACCAATTATCTATATATATATATATATATATATATATATATATATATATATATATATATAATTGATAGCTTTTCACACGGCATGCATGCCAAGTCCATCATCAATCCAATTCATCTGACAACATCCATAAACAACCTAGCCTACTTAGGTTTCCTATCTCACCATTATCCAAGCCTTGCAAATCCCATGCTATGCCACGTGATCAGAATCCAAGCCGAGTTGCTTTAATCCACACGGTACACTGCTAACAAATCCAAATTAAATTGGACTATTCTGCCTGCTTCATTATCTGATGTCGTGCATATCCCAATAGTCCACCATCATTCAAATTAATTGGGATTTAGACAAATATGAGGTTTAAATAATTTAATATATTACTAAGAGATAATATCATGATTAAAATCACAATATTATTTCTCAATAATAATTAAAAATTATTTCAACCATTTTGTCCTTCAATGGTCTAAAATTTTTCTCATTCAATGGCCTCGATTGCTCGGGCTGATAGTGTAACATCGGGTCCAAACATAAGTGAAGAGGAATATCACTAAACTATAATACTAAGCGGCAACAAACAACAAAAGTTAAATCAGCACAACCAAACGATATGAGTTGATTTGATTTGAAACTGTTTGACCATTTCATATTCAAAACCGAACCAAATTAACTGTCCATTACAATTATCGGCCTTGTTCGGCCAATTTTGCCGAACCCCTGCATTAACCGAGGAGTAACTTGTTCGGACTAATCTCTTTAGAAAATGGCAAAACAATGAAAAAGATATGTCTTTTTATCATCAAAGAAAATTGATGAGTCAATTTCATATTATATATTTTACCCTATTTTTAGTATATTTTGGTTAATAATTTGGAAGAATTTTGAAACTTTGAATTGTATTTCTAATATAGGACTTTCGACTTCCTCTGGAGTAAAACATGGTTAAATGGACGAATTTTGGAGTAATTCCAGCTGGAGGACGATCATGAGTTACTTAGCTTGATCGTATCAAAATATCAAATTTTTCTACCTAGCGATAATTTTCTGGCAATAAAATAAAGGAGCAATGCGCAATGCTGAAATAGTGAGGTTTTGAGCTTGAATTGCATTTTTGGATTCCAAGATGATTTCGGATGGGTTCGTGTCCTTCTGGAGATGTGTTCAGAACGTCCTGATCTTCAAAATAAGCTATATGGACCAGATTTGGAGGAGATTTGAGGCTAAAACGTGGCTGGACAGTTTCTGTGCAGTTTATCCTATCTTAATTAGGACTTTATGTTTTAATATATTTTATTATTAGTTAGCTTCCTAGTGGAAATAAGAGACTTGGTTCTTAGGTTTGTGCGGCTGACTTTGAGGGAGATATTTAAGGTTTTAGTTAGCCCTAGTTTGAGGGTATGCTTTCTTTTATGTAACTTTGGAGACAGAGAGTAATTGTTAGGGTTCTTGTAGATTTTCTACTTTAAGGTGTTTTCATTTCTTTTATTCTTAATAATATTGTCTATGATTTCAATTATGAATATGCGTAACTAATTCCTTTTGTTAGGGTGAAGCCTTGAGCCTTAGCATGAATATGTGATTTTTATTTAATTGCTTATGATTGATTGCATGCACACTTTGAATTATTAAACACTGTGATTAAAACTATCTAATTGTCTTAATACTTGATCACCATTAGGATCTTTGGAAGAGTAATTTGATGCAATTTTGGCCGGAAGGTTCCCTAAAATTGACGTTGGCTTCTTGTGGTTAATAATTGTAATTTCACTTAAGATGAACACCACGTCTTAAGGGTTGCATGGTTTTTCAAAGGGTTTTCATAAAGCATAATGAGTCTCTCGTGTTCAGATTTGATCCGAACGTTCGGACGAATTGCATGTTAGATATACGTTCTATGTTGAAGGTTCCAAGTAGATCATAAATTAGGAAAACCTAACCTTCAAAGTGGCATGTGTAGATCATAAGTAATTGGTAAAAATGCATAGGATTGCTAGGTGATGGTGAAATCCTAGTGCTTTTATAAATTGGCATTTTAAAAACTATTTCTTTTTCTTTCAGCTTTATTATTGCATATTAGTTTCTTTTATTAATTAAATTCGTTTTAATTTAAGTAGATTATAAAATCAATCATCTCAACATTCTGCTTTATAATAATTAATTGGAAATTGGTTTGCTTCGATTTATTTAATAATCCTTGTGGAGAACGACCTTGCAAGATTCGTTTATACTACAATAACCTTGTCATTCTTACAAGTATTATAGGAGTTTTTAGCTCGTTTGCGTGTGTGGTAAAATCTCTATTAAAAATCATATATGTAAGCATGGATTTTTAGTTGATTTTTTATATACAATAATATTCAATTCTATGAGGTGGGAGAGAGTACTTATTCAACTAATTCCTCATTGATTTTTCACAATAAGCTCATGAATATGTTTATTTTGGTCGTAGTTTAGTAAAGATTTTGATTTGGCAAAGCGACATATTGGATCATTCATAAGAAATAGGTATCAAAGTCGTCATTCAAGTGAGCAAGCCTAAAATCTCTCGCTATGAGTAAAAAAATCATTAAACTAGAGTACGAATCGCATAAATTTGGCATAGATTAAAAGATAAGAAATTTTTTTTACCAAGTAAGAGTAAGACTGCGTATGATAGACATTCCCCTTTCGACTCGTAAAACAGAGAACCTATTTGACATGTGTCCCTTTTAAACAAGTTTCACCAATGTACACAGCCTTTCCAATATACTATTACTACTAATAATTTAATAATGATTCATTTAAGCTTAAATATATATGTCCAAAGGAATATTAATAAGAAAGAAATTTTAATACCCAAGTGGTTATAATAATACTAATTTTCTCCCTAACTTTTGGGTGACAATCGATATTCCTTTCACAACAATTTGTCCATAGTTAAGTAGTAATATAAAATTTCTTTGAAAGAGATATATAAGATTTGGGGATAAAGTTCATTTCGAAAGGCTTCATAAGGAGTTGGATCACACATCTTATTTTGAAATGGTTTTGTGGTTGAACTTACGATCCAAATAAAATTGTCTGCGTGTTAGGCTTCCAAACTTTGCTACACATGAGGAGGCATGGATTTGAAGTTAACATCCCAAATAGATTCAACACCACAAAGGCATCAGCCAGACCGAGCCCCACTAGTGCCTATGGCAGATGATATCAAGTGGACGTCACGCTGATGTTAGCCACAACTCTAAATTAGAAAACATTAGAAAAAATTAATCTCATCCATACAATAATTTACTATTTACATTATTAATTTTTAAATACTATGAATAGTAATTGTGGAGACATAAGAGTACTTCTAGTGTAGGAAGGCCCCCATGACAATTGCCAATTGAATCTCCTCCACTGAATAGTAACTACCTTTAATGAACAGTAATTGCCTTTTGCATTTTCACCCCGAAATTGAATAGTCATGACAAGAGGTAATAAAATATTATTTTTTTTATTTTATAAAATAATAAAAAAATAATTTTATTTGTAATTTTGGATAGGATATTTAACCGATCTCGTTAAGCCACGTGTCATTATCCGAAAATACAATTTTTGGTGATAGATTTTGATAAGATTTTTTTTTCCAATTTCATCGCGCCACATGTCATTACCTTTTTAGAATCGTTGAGGATAGATTTCCGATAAGATTTTTAACCAATCATGTCGCACCACGTGTCATAATCTGTTTAGAATCAAATTAAATAAATACAAAATTACATAAAGTACTCTATTCAATAAATACAAAATTACATAAAGTACTCAATTCAATAAATACGAAATTACATAAAGTACCAAATTAAATAGATACGAAATTACAACCCGAAGTGATTGGAAAATTATGGGCTCTGATTACACAACAAATTCCCTAGTCCCTCGTGAATGGAAAATCATCACCTAACCAATTTGTGGTGTTAGGACCATCTCCACTTGCTCTCTCTTCTATTGCACGCCTCATTCACATCATGTTCGCTTTCTCCAAATTCCAAAAATATTTAGAATTCGGAGACATCACATCTACAGGCTCCTTCATAATGTCATGATCTTGTTGAGCCCTTCTTTCTTCTTTATGCTCTTCCCTTTCCTGCCTAAGTAGCTCTCTTTCTCTCTCATTAGCTTGAAATAATCTCTCAGCAACTACAACTTTTGCCCCATCTCTAGCCTTATCAGCCTCAAATTTAGCCATTATCTGCACCAAAGTCAATTCACCTTGGTGAACAAGTTCTTCTATATATTTTGCATAATCATTCTTGGAAGAACTCCCTTTTTCTCTTTGAAGCCTTCTTACCTTGAGGCCTAAGTGGATAACGAGTCGACCTCGACACTTATTCAGAGGTCGCTTCCAACACTTGTTCTGTGTCGCTTTCATGAACATGCGAGTCGTGATTTGGCATAGAGTGTGGATGAGTGCTGTTCATAACAACTTCTGGACCGACAGACACAACTTTGAATTTAGGACAATCTTTGACAATATTCCAACATTTCCACCGGTTGAATTATTTGTTTTTGTTTTTGGCGTTATACCAAGCTTGTGCTTGAAGTGTCTACAAAATGCAGGAGAAGAAAAAATTATAATCAAAGTAGCTAATGTAAATTTGGGTATAGTACAAACAAACAAACAAATAATATATTATTACCTGATCCGCGTAATTTTCTCCACTTCGAATTTTAGTACTAGCTTGTGCCAAGGCATTTCTCTAATGAGTAAACGATTGGCTAAGTATTCTTCAACGACTTGAGAGCGATTGTTCTGTTCTTTTGCCACCAATTTTCCCAAGAAAAAGGGAATGAATATTGCTCCACATTTCTCGCAACTGCATCTCATTACCCTTAATTAGATCATGAGTAACTTCAACCCAGCTAGAACACAACGTAACATCTTCAATAACCGTCTAATTCGTACCTGCATCATTAGCCATTTTTTTTGGAAACAAAAGTATATAGAAACTTTGAGAGAAGGATTGGAATGTGGTTGAAAGTATTTGAGACAATGTGAAAGTGCGATAAATTTTAAAAAAAAAAATTTCGGATTTTTTTTAAAATTTTTTTATTAACTTAATTAATTTCTACCGTTGGATTACAGAAAAATTGAAATCCAACCTTCCAGATTGTGACATGTGGCATAACAGTAACATATTAGATTTTTTTTTTCTTTTTGTTCTTTTTTTAATTTTTTTTAAAGCCGAAAAACGTGGACCGTTGATCTGGAATTGAACGGCTCAAATTGTGCCACGTTGCACCTAGTAACGGTAACATATCAGATTGTAAACCACAGGCCCCACTACCTGAAATCTTGTCGATGACACGCACCCACGCGCCTAACGCAATTTTTTTTTATAATGTGGCTGACGTCACATTGACGTCAGCCTTGCATCACAATGCCCCCAGGCACTCAGACTTTGGACTCACGCCTGCCTTCTCCCACAGTCCCCCCCCTAGCCCAATTGCCCGTATGGGTTGAAACAAGTTTGGGAGGCAATTGGATTAGATTTGCTCCATGTCCACCAGGCTACCTAACACACTGGAAGTGTTCTAAATTAACCACATCTAATAGAAGAAGAACAATTGTACTATATGCTCACTATGGCGGTTTTACCCTTGACATCGTCAACAAACCACAAATTATCTCAAAGGAATTGACATTCATCCGCCCTATGGGTATTGGGACTTAGGGCCACCGATGGATCATGGCACTCTAGGCCGCCCATGATATGTTATGTCATTGGACCAAGCTCAACCCAATAATGGCAAAAAGCCGACTCTTCGGAGTCTCATCTTGGATGTTTGAACCCTAAACACATACAAACATTAGTCCAAATAAAAAACAAATCTGAACCCTAAACACCAAGCATAGCAGCTAGGAAACTCATAATTACCACCTATCAACCTACCAACTAAGACAAGAGGTGAAATCATGCAACTATACTTGTCAACCAGGGACCAGTAGACTGTTAAAATTCTGAACAAATGATAATATCTATGCAAGGGGAGGGGGATGTTCTTAGCCTCACAATGGACTAGCAATATGTAATTCAAATTTGCCTATGACGAGAATCGAAGCTATGACATCTCTTTTACAAATGAAGAGGAATACCACTATACCGCAGTACTAAATAACAGTAGACTATTAAAATTGATAGTGCCCTAAATGGAAAACTCATCTTTTCATATACCTTTATTGATTTAAAGAATGTTGTTTACAAAGGAAAACAAAATCATATGTTATTGTGAGATTGGAACTCCCTTTATGACTGTTAGGTGGATTCTCCTGTTCTATACATCAAGATCAGTAGAATTATCCAGATTAATTTTGCTCTTTAGGCCACGGAAGGGACCCTGGATAAGGAGCTGACCCACAATATCTGAAAAGACCTTCAATTTCAGGACACCCATTTGGATAGGGAACGGACCGGTGAAACGGATCGCGCCCTAGTTTTTTACGGTAAAGTGAACCTCGACATCCATATGGATCTTCTTGGAATTGAGTCCGCACGACTGCTTCTCCTTTCCGGGCTGCTTCTTTTGCAGTAGAAATTGCCGGGGTGCCCAAGTAGAAGAACCTTGACTCAGGAAAGCCAATTGCAGCCCGGTGTAGATGCGCGAATCTCTCCTCCTTGAAATCATAACTTACAACCTGGTTTGAAAACAATCATGTTAGGTTATAAAGCAGGAGTCCTGAATTCGAATCCTTGCACTTGCAATGCAACCTCCCAATATGAACATGAATTCTACATGTTGGGTTCTAGGGGTGTAATGAGGCCAAAGTGAGAAAATGAAGTGCTAGACTATAAAATATTTTTCGTAATAGCTTGAGCTTTCAGTAATGGTGGCAAACCAACAAATTCAGTCAAATCATAAAGATACTACGAAGCTTAAGAAAATCCAAAAAGGAGCTTAACATGCTTAACATATATTGTGTTTTCAAACCAATATGGATACAATGCTTAACATGCTTCATGGAATACTCATCATGCAGAGCGGTCCTTTATGTGATATTCAAAGTAACTCATATAGAAATTTATATATTTTGTTTCAAACCTAAGAGAAAAGAGTATGAATGAACGAGCAATCACAGTTTTGTTCTCCTCGGCAACATACCATAAGTATATGCATAGAGAGAGAGAGAGAGAGAGAGAGATGTCTTTTGCATATTTCTATTGGATGATGCATATACTGACTTGTTCTAGTGTGCAGCTGAATGAAAGTTGTGTAGTACTCATAATCACATACATATATACGCTCAGCCTACGTTGTCGTTGTGCTTAACTGTTTCTCTATGACAAGAAATAAGCACACCATACTTGTATTTTAGCTTCAAAGATGACAAACCAGATTGGGTAGAATGGGCTTACAGTTATATTTTGAGGATATGTGCCAGTAAGTTCTCGGAACCGGCACACACTGAAGAGAAGATTCTCAAAGCTGTCCCTTGCATGCTCTTCTGTGAGTGTCCTCGATCGCAAATCTTCTTGGCCTAAACAAACCATCATGGCATAAGTTTTATACGAGTTAAAGGCCAGTAAAAGATAGTTCAGACCAACATGGATGTAAATTAACGCACAATCATGCTTTATTCTCCTTTACAAAAGCAACTACGATTTTGACAATAAAGTGAGGGGAGAAGAGGGAAAGGCAAAAGGAAGAATAAAACATTACAATAAGTAGCAAACCAGAAACAATGTAAAAAGCATATAACATGAAGGAACATTTAAATGGTAGCATAAACAAAATCAGCTCAGCATAAAACAAAAACGAATTTAAGTACTTCATGCATAAATGATACTGAGAGATGAGAAAGAGAAAGAGAAATATATCAGAGAGAAAGAAACAGAATAAAGAGGGAGCAAGATTACAGAAAAGAATATTTGGATGCACCAGATCACTCCACGATGGTATATGATTTGCCAAAAAAACAGGGGTATGCCTGCTTCCTTACTTATATGCCACTAAAAACAGGAAAAGTACTTCCATTGAACACAGA
This sequence comes from Pyrus communis, assembly GCF_963583255.1. Taxonomy (NCBI): domain Eukaryota; kingdom Viridiplantae; phylum Streptophyta; class Magnoliopsida; order Rosales; family Rosaceae; genus Pyrus; species Pyrus communis. The sequence continues at coordinate 1,230,017 of NC_084805.1, forward strand.
ATGATGAAATGGATGAAAGACTTGAAGAGTTACCATTTTTTTGTTACAGTAAATTCAAGAAGTGAGAATAGTGACAGGGAACAATGGTGGACCAAAGTGAAAATTGACTACCATTTAGACTAAACTACTTGTACTTCCGATAAACTTACCCCTTGTGTAAATGACTTATACTTCAACGGATTTATCATTTCACAACTTGTGTAATTTGGTTTATCTTGTTAACAGCCTTGTCAACAAATTGAAATCTTATGTGCAGTTATTAGACTACCCAAATATGAAAAACAATCTTTAAAATAAATTCAAGTTCGCCAAGGGTTTTAAGTGGAAGTGATATCTATGGCCAACATGGAAACTGTGTCATGAATCACCATGCTTCAGGAAATTCAGTCCATATATTTATATCTGTCAGCAGTAAACTTATCAATTTGGCATTTAAATTGTGTGTGTATTGCATCAAACTACATTAGTCAACCTTTCTACTTGGGCACTTCAATAATAATAATTAAAAGATAACACCACCAGAAAGAATTAATTTTCTTTTTTGTAAGAACTCTTCTAACAAAGCAGTACAAAAGCAGATCATCTTTTCTTTCTAGCAAACTAATTATTAGCACAAATACTGTAGATTCAATGCAACTGTAGAGTGCAGAGAACGGCATAAGACAAAAGATTGTAAACAATCACGTACATAAGAACTAAACAGCATCCACATATCGTTCTTCATATAATCGGCATTCAATCGAGTCTTATCTTAAAAAAGAATCATATGGAAAACAAGTCAGGCCAAAACATGTCTAATGCAAGAGAAATAACAGACTCACCAAACCATCCTTTTGATTCAGCAACTGCCCAGTAACTCTGTGCCTCACTGCGAGGACCGGCATCTCTTCGAGTCTCTCCACCACTAAACAGAAGGAGAGCTCTATTGTCTTTGGCTGCGACTTCAATTCCCTCTTGTATATGAGCCACAAAAGTAGCAGCCTGACCCGGATTCTTTTGGTAAGACTCCAAAAACCAAGAATCCTCCTTATCAACTTTTCCACAGCTACTACTAGTATAAACTGAATGCCCGGCAACCATGACTAGATTCTGGAGATTCGGGAGCGGATAACTAGAAGAACCCACGTCATACTTTTGGTAGTTGTTCGTCATTTGATACCGGCTCTCATACAGAGACAAAAGTATGAGAATTGAGACCCCAACTGACAAGGAGAGGAGGAAAACTAAAAGGGGACGCAGCTTGCAATAATACTGCATTCGGTTTCCGATATACCTAATCATTTTGATGGGAAGCGATGGTGACCTCCTATGCTTTCGGGGTTTTCTAAATGTTCCAGATTCTAAATCAAACTCACCACTCGGGTAGGCTACGAAGGACTTAGGACTGCCGGGCCGAAACGGATTATTGCTCATCATAGTACAACAAATCCAGCTTACGCGGATTAAATTGAATGGAACTATTCATACCCAGATGAAAATTTACAGCAAAAAATCAATGGTGATCATGAATTCTACGATACAAATACAGAACAACATGAAAAACGGAGATCAACCCACTTCTGTATACAAGTTAACATACATAAAGTTTGCAGCCTTCAACGAGAATCAGACGGATTTGCGAACGAATTTACAATTGAATCGAAGCAAAAATGCTGAACCGGAGAGAAAAAGCTCACCGAAACTCCGTGGAATTGCTGTGTGTGTACTCTGCTTGCAAGGGAGGAGAAGAACGTTTCAGGTTGCAGAGGATCTTCTGTTTTTTAATTCTATTTTCCCCAGATTTGATACATTTTTATTTCTGTTTTTTTTTTTGGTAATGACAATTCAGATTTGAGACATTTGTTTACCGGGGTGGTATTCACACTCATTTTTACCTCTTATACATTTTTTCTTAACTTTTGTTATTTGATATTCTATAATTTATTTTATCCGACGATCAAAAATTAAAAGAATGTGTAAGAAGTAAAAATGAGTATGTTATACAAAATTGTTAAATGTCAATACATTTTTTCTTTTTTTCGTGTCAAAGGTCTAAAGTCGAACAAATTTTTTAATTTGTAGAAATACAGTTCGATATACAAATGTCAGATACTAAAAAAAATCAACAAATTATATTATAAAATTTAGCGGGCTGCGTTCCATTACATTGGAAAATCTCCCCTAAAGTTGATGTTTGGTGAAACTTCGTTTATTATGACAAAAGTCTAAAGTTTGTGATATTACTAAACCTTAGTAATATCGCACACACCGTATTGACCGACTCTTGCATGATGTAAGGCGCATATTTACGGGTCTACAAACCCCTCGTGCATGGCCCATTTTATGAGCTAAAATTTAGACAAGAGAAAGGAGATGCTTGAAAAAAAAGAAAAAAAAACAACTATCAAAACCGTTTACCCCGACTAAACCAAACCAAATCAATTTAAGTGGTTTATTCTCGCTTTCACACAAAAGAACTAGTCTCTCTAGTCAATTTGATTCCTAATTTTTGGGTGTTTGATGATGAGTTTTTAAGTGAAAAGTTGTACTTTTCTAATTCTTTACGTCTAAGTAAACACATGAAAAAGTTAAGGAGTGAAATGATTATTTTACTCATATTTTAGTTAATGCAGGGAACTCAAGAATCATAGTGATTCCAATTTCTATTCAAGTATACACACTTGATTATTCTATATGTTTGCACTACACTTTCATTTGTTCAATGCTCTTCTAAATGCACTTTTACTTACTTAAAGTAAGAGAAGTCATGAATCGAGAAAGGAAAACAGAGAACATCTTCACCCACCCTCCACCCCAGTCATCTAGTTTCTATTCTACAATGCAAATTTTAACATGGAACACACTATATTCAATACGTATGTGCACGAGTATGAGCAAGTCAAGAATTCGAATAATTCTAATTCATATTCCACATGTCACTAAATTTGCCTGAGTTGCCTTCGACATTCAGTTCGATGAGTTTGGCTTCTTGTTTTCTTTTGCCATGGTGGTTTTGAGAACTAAATTTTCGATTGGATCTGTTTCAATACGAATCCTATGAAAATTGGTTGAGAATTTTTTCATTTTGTTTGTTTTTCCATTAAAGCTTAATAGTTATTGGTTTGATAATCATATGGTTCGAAACAGGTGTAGTAACTCTATGTCCAGGCTTTTAGAGGGAGCTGTAGCTTCAGTCAACGAAATATTTTGATTCAGTTAAGAGAGACTTTATGTCTGTTATATCACAGTTGTCTTCTCAAGGGGCAACTTCCAGTGTGTTCTCCCATTGTTTGAAGGGACAGGACAATGAAGGTGGTATAATTCAGGTCGGCCTGATTCAGCACGAGCACGATTGGCCTAAAGTCACAGTTGTCATCGTGAGAGATAACTCGTAGTGTATTATCTCATTGTTTGAAATGATATGACAGACTATACTCATACTTTGGTGAGATTTGAGGACCAAGTTATGATTGTATTCCCCTTGTCAAAAAGTATGTCTCCATCTTTAAACTTTCTTTTATTTAATTGAAAGTTTTTATGATTTTTGTTATCAAATTGTGTTAATTATCCCAACTAATCTATGCATGTTACAGTTTCCATTCAACTTCTACGATCACCTTAACCCCATCTGCAAGATCATGAACCGTGTACTTCAAAATCCGAGTGGTTGGGTTCACTGCACGGCAGACAATGTAATTCCTAACAATCACATTATTCATTGATTTCAACACATAATCCAACATACCTATATCTCCAATATGTAACTGAGCTACATCTCGCACGTCTTGCCGGCAACTCATCCACTGCTGGGTTAGTTTCTTGTTCCGTAAAATTCTGCAAGGTTGGTTTACGATAAATTAGCGCAGCTATATTCTAAAATATGAAGGTAGAGATGAGACAGCCGGGTATTACATATCAAATGAATTACATTTTGATATAGTTCTAGCTTAGTCTCATGTTAAAATTGAGTCTTCAGCTCTTGTTTTTAGGTGAGCTGTCTTAACCTTTCTTTTTTAACAATCGACATTAAGAGAGAAAAAAATGATCAAGAAATATTTTTCATGTTGCTTAATTTTTCCATTAAAGCGTAATTATTACTTTTTTTTTTTACGATCATATTGGTTGGAAACAGGTGTGTAGCATCACTCACTTTAAAATTTATTTTATTTAATTGAAATTTGAGATTGGATGTTGTCAATAATCTATTGATTAGTCCACTTGTCCTCTTGTCACTACATGTCTATTAGTTGGTTTGTTAATCAATTATTTAGTTCATTAAGTGGTTGAATGGTTGTAGTATATCTGTTTTGAGCAAGTGAAATATAATGATTCGTGTTATTTGTTGGTAAATAATTGCACACCAATTATAATGTACACGAGCACAGCTAGCCTAAAGAGATGAAAATTTCAATATTAAGTACAAGAAGTTGGATCGGCCTAACTCATCACAAGCACGATTGCCCTAAAGTCGGTTGTAATCATGAGGGATAACTCATAGTGTATTATTTCATTGTTTGAAATGAAATGACTATGAGGTTAGTACATACTCATACTTGGTGACATTTCGAGGCCAAGTATTTAATGTATTCCGTTGCCCATCTCAAAGCATTAAAGCAACCAGAATCCAACTTCTGGCAGCAGGGAAAATTTTGAAAAGGAGGAACCGGAACACGATTAGCACGGTCGTGAACTTCCGAAACAAGAAGAATCGACGAACAAAACACAATTGTCATAAACAAAACGACGACAACATATTCTCCAAAGTAAATTGCCCAATTTCAACAAAATTTCAACACCAGATTGCACAGGTTAACTATACAACTTGGTAAATTCAGAGTTAAAACTATTTAAAAACTTTGACAATAAAGAAAACAGGTAATATCCATGAGTTTTACTAGCAGAGAGATTGTTTAGACATAGCTGTCAATCAATGATTTCCTCATTTCATCCACAATAGCACTAGGTTGAGCTTCCCTCAACTTGAAAACACTTTCAATAACCGAGAGTTCTGTGGCAGTGGTGTCTAGCCCGCAGAACGCTGTCCAGTCGTTCACTATCATGCCTGCACCTATCACTTCACTACCGCGGTTGACTGTTCCAGCAACAAGAGGGACCTGAAGGAGCGTTGACAGTTCATCCAGATCTTCAACAGATGTGTGGGGATGTACCTATACAAGTGTTTTTAAAATTAGGATTGAGAATGGGTCCAAAGGAACAAAAAAGATGAAACAATGACAGTAGAAATCTTTCAGAAACAAAAACTCAAAAAGAAGTATTCTTACCAAGCCACCTCTGTTGGTGAAGGCACAGAAGCTGCCGACAAGTATATTACCAGCAATCGTCTGCCTAAAAACTTCCACTCCAAGAACATCTGCAATCATCTCCTCAGTTTCCTGAAAAATAACAAATAAAAAGGAAATGAACAAAACGCATGGATTCAAAGTTTAATGTCATCTGCTAAATGGCAAAGAGGAGTCTAACTTCATATAAGAACTAAAGTCTTAACACAACATGCACATTCGATTCCTCTTTAATTTCTGAATAAAGTTAACAAATATATTATTCTGAACTCTGACGCAAATTCAAACTATATGGTGAATGGTCATGTTATGCATAATAAAGTGTCTCTTTCCAACCATTCAATTCCTCATTAAAGTCTGAACAAAATTACATTACATGTATATCAATCTGAAATAAATTCAAACTGTCTGGTGAACACTGAAAGTCATGTTATGCATAATAAAGTGACTGTCAACAATCACATACGGTCGATATAACATAGAAAAGCAGGACAACCATGACGTGCATGTGTGGTATTGACCGAGTCATCATTGAGTTATATTTTTCATTGAAGGTGGGTTTTAATATGTTCTGCAGTACAACCTGTGAATTCTTACATGCTAAACCGGGCACATCTTGTGATAGATGTATGATGTCTTTCTAATTTCCTAAGATTCCAAAGAGGTTGTACTCAATTTGTGAAGATGAGTTTGTGGGTTACTTGCATCGAATTCACATACACAATTGTGCTTTTTTTGCAGGAAAACAAAGACTGCACAGGATACAATGAAAAGAACAATTTCAAACAAGTATAGAAAGAATACCCTGTCAAGATCAGTGTGCGTAAGAGCAACATGATCATTGCAAGCGATGCAGTTACCAAGAGCCGATAGTCTCTCTTCGATACGCTGAACAACAACCTGATCAGGTAAGCTGTTCCTCAAGTGCTGGAGTTCTTAATTTTCAATAAATCGAAAACAGAAGCTCAATAAGTCAGAAAACCGAAACGCAATAACCACAAACATAAAATACCGAAAATGAAAAACAAATCGGAAGAACCAAAATACCTTGGTCAGTGGTGGTGTGAGGCACAAGAAGCCCGTTTTTGTTTCCTGAAATCGAAATTTCAACAAGTTTTTTTTTTTATATTCCTAAAAACACATCGAAATTATAACTCTTGATTGATACCGAAGAGAAAAGAAATATCAAAGGATATCAAATTGAAAAGAATACCAGCACAGAGGCGACCGATGATGCGAGTGCCGCCAATGGAGGTTTTCACAACCGGGATGACATCAGCCAACTCCCCCTCAAAGGTGCTGTAGAAATTCTCAGAGCCGCCGATGGCGACCAAACAGTACGCGTTCGTCAGCTTCGAAAACACCCCAACCTCGCACGAGTTCTCGAATTGCAATCCTGCAAATCCCCAATTAATTTTTCATATTAATTTTATTAGAAACAAATACGAGAACAATAATCGGAGTACGAAGAAGAAGAAAGCCTTACTGGTTGCCATGGATTGAGAGCGACGCCTGACTGCAAGGTACGAGTCTGGGAGAAGCTAGGGTTTTGGAGGTTGAGGAAGAGAGGGCGATTAGGGTTTTGGATTTGTTCGCAAACAGGTCAACAACCTTTTTCTCCTGTTCTTCTTTTTATACTTTTCAGGAGTCCGAATTAAATTCCAACAAAAGAAAAAATATTGTCCAAATTAAAACGATATAAATTGTAAATTAGAATTCCTATCGATAAAGATATATATTAACAAAATAAATCGAAAAAGATATAAATTGTAAATTATAATTAATAAAATAAAACAAAATAGTATAATTAAAAAAAGAAATAAATAATAACTAACCCTTTGTCAAATGATACTTTGTTTCAAATTCGAATACTTATAAAATCTTACCATATCCAACAAAATAAGATCACGCCTCGTTGATTAAGAGGAAAGCATATACGATGGTTTCAATATTCATAGAAAAATAAAAAGAAATGCTTGGGTAACAAACAAAAAAAACTATATTTAAAGTATATAATCTTATATTTTACGAAAGAGTTTTAGTTCAATAATTTTTTTTTATTTTTTATTAACACAGGAGCAGTAGAATTTCTTCAAATTCTAACTTTTATTGTTTTACTTACACATAAAAGAATAAATAAATAATTCATTTCATAGTTCAATATCTAAAATACAAAAATTACGTTAAATAGGAGCAATCTTCCAAATTCATTGACTTCCCTTGACTATAAAAAATTAAAACAAATTTAGGACTTTTTAGCCTTTTTGTTCTTTTGGGCCTTGTATTTTCAGGCCGCTCTGTGTTTTTTGTGTCGGGGTGGTCTCAACTTTGAAGTCTTTCTTTTATTTTTGGTCAACAAACTTTGTAGACTTTCGGGCAAAACAATAACTTCAACTTTGGCATATCTACAATATATCAAAATTTGAGGGTTCATCTGCAAATGCATTTAAAATGACCAAAAATACTTTGGGGGAAATACTTAAAAGTGCTCTCTCAAACAAGCACATTACTGGAATTTCTTTCAAGAAATATTTTAAGTGGTTTTGAAACTTAAAAATGTTTTTCTCAAAAATGTTTTTAGTCATTTTAAATACTTTCAAATGAGCCTTAAATCATTAGTAAACATAGCACAAAATTACTCAAACGAAAAAATGTGCATGAGTAGAATTAGTTAATAATTGACACACCTCATAATTCACCAATTATTTTCTCTTTTGCCGCCGTTCTTTCCCTCTTTATCTATTATTCTTCAATAAAATAGATTTATAACATAGTCCTATTGTTAATTTGTGGTTAATATATTTATTTAAAACAAAAAAAAAAGATATTTATTTTTCTGCCCACCTGACGCCTACATGGCACACACATAAGAAACACAGTTAATGAATTTCAACAGTAAACTGGGACACACAAACATACTTAGAGGGCAAGTGAAAAAAATATAACTATCATGGGGTAAATTAGTACTCAAAGACACTTTCAGGGCCACTAAAGTAATTAAACCTTTTTATTTTGACCCCGCACAAAAACGAGTTTCTTCTAGTTGTGGTCCGAACTCCAGTTTCTCAAACCCTCCGTCTCCTCTCTTTCTCTCTCCGCGAGACATGGTGGCATCGTCCTCATCGTTGTCTGAGTACTCCTCGGACTCCTCCTCGTCATCTTCGTCTTCATCTCGCCGTCGACATCGTCGCCACAACCGCAGTCGCCGAGACAAAGACCAGGAGAAAGACAAAGATGCCCTCAAGATCCGAAAAAAGATCAGTCGCTCCAACACCAAACGACGCCGCAGACACCGCCACCGCCACTCCTCGTCGGATTCTTACTCTTCCTCCTCTCCTTCCGATTCCAGGTCAATTTACAAAACCCTTCTATTGTTTTCTAGTCGTAGATGTAAATATTTGTGAGATACGATGGCTTTAATTTTGTTTTCAGTTTTATCCTCTGTTTGATTAGGGTTTTGAATTTTGTGGCTAGTTCTGAGAAACCCTAATTGGGTTATTTTATTCCGTGTTTGAGATGGTTTTTGTAATTTATTGCAATTTGTATGCAATTTGGTGCGCTGTGTAGTTCCTGTAGCTAACATGGAAAGTTTCGAAACGACCCAGATGGGAAAATTCGTTTGTTTTCAGCTCAAAGTTAAGGTCCCTTACGTTTTAATTTAGAAAAAAAAAATGCATCAGTTGATTAAAATCAATCATAAGTTAAATTGAAGCATGGTTTTCGATCTTGAACTTTAGTTGTCAAAGGGAAAGTAGTGGATTATATCGATGATGTGCGGACCTTGTGAGGTGCGTCGACTAAAGGAAATTGATAAGGGCTATATGGCAATTAGGCGAAGATTTTGAGTTGCTTAAGTGAATCATATGCTTTGTTATTGGTTTCTCTGCTTTTAGAATTTCAATTTGAAACTATTATGTTACTGGGCACTGCGGTTTAGAAGCACGTTAGAAATACTAACGGGCAACAATTGGATGGCTCTGCTTTTTGACATATTTCCTTCTTTGTTTAATGCAGAAGTGATAGTTCTTCGGACAGTGAACTAGAAACATCTAGTAAGTCAAAGAAGCGCAAGAAGAGTGACAGACATAAGAAGGTGCTTGTTCGGCATTTCTTTGTGACGTAATCATATTACCTTTACATTACATTTTCTGCTTGTCCTTTGGTCTCATTTAATTGATCCTTTCTATCTAGAGCAAGGAAAAGGACCAGAGCAAGAGTCATCGCCATAAACATCATAGGAAACTCAAGGAGGTAGGCCAGTATGTTTTATGTTGCTCTCTTGCCTCCATATGATTGCTCTGTTAAAATTGTGTTAAGGCTGTTATCATCGTCCTTTTCTAGCTTATCGTGCATCTTCCCTCCATTTGATTTTTTGTTAAAATTTGTGATAATTTGATTCATTGTATGTTCCAGACCATGGCTTAACTAAGATATATGTGGGAACTCTAATGCGGTTATTTATATAGTTGTGGATGCATCTTGATCCAGCTTCGGAGAGTAGTAGATAATTTTAGGACAACTAAACAAAAAGGGGTGAGCTATCCACACATCTCATTTTACTTCTCACACACCGCTTGATAATTTCTGTCCGTTGATCTTCTTCAATTCATCCGATCTGACGGCCGAAAATTCAAAAGGTGTGTGAGAAGTAAAATGGGGTGTGTGGATATCACACCCCAACAAAAATTGCATGAGGAAGTTGTACATAGGAAATTTTCTTTTCAAACTTGCCTGTGCTGTTCTGCTAATTAAAAATGTGACACACACACACAGTTTCTTGCATTCACTGTGTTGGGCACTGAATGCATATGATATTATGTTTCAATTGCTGAGGTGCTTATAGTACTTTCTGCCTGTTTTATGGATTGGCTCTTCGAAATTGGAGCTGGGGTCTGTGGCATGGTGCTGGGTACTCATTGGCTTGCCTGGATAATGTGTTTGGATTGTGTTTTTTCCTGGCAATGGGAGCCATATATAGAAACAGAAGAATGAGAGAAGTAGCGGCCCTGTTCAGCTTTCAAAGGTTTTCATTTCACTCTCTTATAATTACGTCTTCAATATTCTTTTTTATTTTAATGTAGTTTGTTTTATTAATTTGTCTCTCAGTGAAGTAACATTTTGCTTCCTACAGTTTTTAGGGCGTGACAAAGATGATGGAGTTCGTCGCAGTGCTGTCTCTGGAAAAAAGGTAAGCCTTGCTCTGTAATATATATGTTTACTGTTTATCAAAGATTTATTAGAGATCTTAGGGGCATCTACGCTGGTCTATCCCTTGTTATTTTGTCGTGGTTAAAAATAGAAAGAGAAAATCCGTGTTCTTTCTTTTTGCAGATTCTACTGAAACTTGAGAAGACAAAGGAGGACAAGGCGGCCGAAGACAAAAGGAATGAATTGCTGAAGTTCTTAAATGCTAGTTTTGATTGATGTTGTGGAGTCCATGCATGGAATCAACAAGTGAATGAAGGAATTGAGTAAGTTCCAGCTGCTGGCCTATATCTTAATGATTTTGAAAGGATTTTCTCCGAGCTCGAAGCGCAGTCATATTTTGTACTTGTGTTTGCCAATTGAAGTGTGGTTGAAAAACTGTGGTTTGGGTGTTGTATTAGTATTCATTTGGTACTGTCATTATATATTATCTTATATCGAGGATTCACCGCAGTAAGCTTTCAAATTTGATAAATGTAGCAAACTTAATAACCCTCCTTGATGATTTGCCTGTGCATCATGCTACTAACCAGATTAATTGATGTATTTGTATGGAGCATTTTACCATTTTTTTTTTCCGTTTGTTTGACGTTTATTTAGGGTGATGTGTGTGCAGTAGTGCAGGCTGCGTGTTATTTTAGCGTCTTTAACGAGATGAACAAGTTTTTTAATACATCGATATTTTTATACTAAGGGAAGGAGGAGTTCGGCAGAGCCAAATTGTTTTTTAAGTAGAAAGAGATCATTAAGGAGGAGCCACGGTTTTCATGGTAAACGAATTCTGGGCCATTTATACCGACTTTTATTATTTCTACGAGTTCGAGCAGATAAAATCTTAGGTGTGCATATCGGTAACTTCCATTGCCTACCGGTTAGCGAAACTTTTCTAGTAGTACGAATCGTCATGCTTTGCTTGTTTCTATATGATAATATGCACCTTGGTTGCTGCAATCCCTGTGGATAATATAAAGAGTGAAGAATGAATGATCCTCTAAACAAAAATGTGATTTTGAGCGCGATTCAAGTGAGTGAGTGAAAGGGGCGACAAGAGCGAGTTGGACTTACGAACGATCGACAAGTGGAGGGCCGATCCGTTTGGGTCAATACCGAGAAAAATCAATGTAATTAGAGATTTTTCATCTCATGTAACTATGTTTTAGTCTTGGTAATGTCAATGTTCAACAAACATTTATCATGTATTCAAAGTATGTACTACCGTCGAATAGATGATTGTCACGCAAAGAGATAAGTGGCAGTCCATTTGGCTCGACGGTAGCACACAAGAATTTCTCTTGCTTCATGGGTCTTACAAGACTAGAAAAAGGTCCCGTTCCCAAAGTCTAAAATTTTACGCGTGTTAAGAAAATGATAGTATTCCAATTTGCACGACAAAACTAGGAAGGGAGAAAATAGTCATTTCACATCACAAGTAGTTCTTATAGGAAAAGAATTTTCACCGGATCATTTTCTTGAGGATCCTGTGATTGTTATTGTGATTGTTCATCGTACATGCGGTCAGAAATCATTTAAAATTTTAAAATTTAAAATTTAAAATTAAATATAAATAGTACTTAACGAAAACTGACCACACGATATACGATGAATGGGTCACGATCACGGAATCCTCACGAAAAGAATCTAGCTAGGATCCTTTTCTTCCTTTATAATCCAATCCACCCTTGCGAAATTTGGGCTACAACTTCCGCAATGGCTTTTGATCCTCCACCCAATCGACTGAGCTCTCTCTCTCCAGATGGAAGCGAAAAGTTGTGTGGTGTTGTTAAATTTGTGGTCGCACATAGTACTTCTTGGAATGTTATTCTCTGTAAAAATTTGTTCCAGGATTTATCTGTGCGTAAATCGAAATATCCTTTCTGCTTGAACCTTCTCCTTCATAAACACCCATGGAGATGTGTTCCAAGCTTTATTGGATTACACCTTTTATTCCTTCTACTTTTTTTTATTCTTTTTTCTTTTTCTTTTTTACCTTGGATTCTTAGTTGCTACTATGTTTTTGCTTTTTTTTTTTTTTTTTTTAAAAAAAAATATTCTGGTTTTAATATTGTGTTTGCAAGAACTAAAATTATTATTGTTTTTTATTTGGGATTTAATATGAGCAACTATTTATTCATCCTGCAGTTTCTTGATGGGAGGATTTTTGTACGATGAAACAAATATTTGAACAAGGTTGGCCGATAGAGTTGTGATCCTGAACTAATTATTTATTATTCCGATTGCTCCGTAAAATAGAATAATATGAATAATTTTGAATCAAATATTTGGACTCCAATTTCTAGCTCAGGCTCAAAAGACAAAAGCAAAAAGAAAAATTTCTAGAATAATTTTAAATATCGCTTGATAATCGATAACAACAGTATCGCTTAATAATAAAAAAGAATTTTGGACACATAATAGATCTTTTTGAAATCGTGGAAACAGTAAATAAATTAAAAAGGTTCAAAACACTGAGACTGAAGATAATTCTGGAAGGTTTACCAAAAAAAAAGAAGATAATTCTGGAAATATAATTTCCTACCCTATTTTAGTATTTTGTACAAAAAGAACAATGACTGAAGATTAAATAATGTGAAGAGCGGAAATCCATACAGAAGTTGCTGATCTTGATCATTCCTTCTTCTGTTCATTTTTCACATTATCACAGAACTATGCCATGCAGAAAGAAACAATATCAGTATGCTGCCCAAACTTCAAAACCAGCACTTTTATTTTTTCACTTTTGCTCTCTTCGATGTCTTGGGGAATCGTTCTTCGGGCTCTAAAACAAGAAATTTTTAGTTGCGAAGGAAATACGGATGGTACACCAAGTGTTTTTATGCAAATGGTGAAAATTTTTAAGTTATTAACTTTTTAACACACATAACCCACCATTTATATAAAGACACGTGATGTATCATCTCGTATGACGGTCACACTGAAAAATAATCTCTCCTCTAAAACAACTTCAATCTGCATCTGCGACCAGAGATTCGAAATACTTGCGGCGCAAGCTCTCAAGAAATCAGTCCAGGAGTTCTGTTTTCAATTCGCTGTGATTCTCTTTCCAGACCTTTCTTAACATAGCACATCTGTCCATCTTTTTCATTCTCGGCTTAGACAAAAGATTACATGCCCGTGCTTGACGTGCTGCCTCTGGCCTTAACATAATATGCACCTTGGTTGCTGCGATCCTGGCGGATAATATAGATTGATGAACGATTGATCCACCAAACAAAAAAGTGATTGAGTTTGACTCAAGCAACTGAAAGGTGTGACAAGAGAGTGGGCTCGACTCACGAACGATGGACAAGTGAAGGATTGATCATTTTGCGCCAGTATTGGAAAAACTCAATGTAGAGAGATTTCAACTATGTTTTAGTCTTAGTGATGTCAACGTTCAATAAACGTTTGTCATGCATTTAAAAGATGCACTACCGTCCAATAATCGATTGTTGGATATTAGTGACAGTCTACTTGGTTCCACGGTAGTACTCAAGAATTTGTCTTGCTCGATGGGTTACAACTTACAGGACTCCAAGAAAAGGACCCATTCCAAAGTCTAATACTACGCGTGTTAAGAAAAAAGATAGTTTTTGTGGGACAAAATTACAAATAAAACAAAACACTATAAAAGGATAAATCGTCTTATGGAATTCGTGGGGACAAAATAGACATTTAACGTCACCCTTAGATCCTATATAACTCCCCTTTGCGAAATTTGGGTTAACAACTCACCCAATGGCTTTCAGCCTCCACCCTAGGGGTTGGTTCGAAAAATCGAAAACTAAAAAAAAAAAACCGGACCGAAAACCGAAACGAGGCCAAAAAAAATCGAACCAAACCAAATTTGGTTCAGTTTAGTTGGTTTTCTGAGGTTCGGAAACCGGATCAAATTGAACCGAACCGAAGTATAAATTAATGATTTTTTTTACTTGAAATGGCGTCGTTCAGTCTTCAATCCTGTATTGGTTTGTCGTTCAGTCCGAATTCTGGAACCCTAAACAATAACATTGATCCCTTTCCGCTTCGTCTCCTCTGGACTCTGGACCCTCTCCTTCCCACTCCCAACTTCGCCGCTCTTCCCCTTTGTCTTCTTCTTCCTTCATCTCACATCTCACCATCGCCGCGCAAGTGTTGCTGTCTCACTCTCAGTCTCGCTCCTAGTGACCTGTGGCCGTGACCCACAACTTCCTCTCGTTGTTTCGAGTCTCTACCCATGACTGACTTCCTTTGCAAGGTTAGTCTCATCGTAATTTCTCTCATGTTCTACAAATTTTGTTTTCAATTTGATGCGTATTGCAGATTTTGTTTTCAATTTCATGGGTTATGTAGCTTTTCAATTTCATGGGTTTTGCAACTTGTTTTGGGTATACTGGATTTGGTTGGGTAACTTCATTTCTGAACACTATTAGTTGAGGTTTGATTAATTTGTGAGAAATTTTGGTTCTACAATTTGTTTTCGGTATGCTAGATTTGGTTCTGCAGCTCTCACTCTAGGGTTTTCTTTGCAGTTTTCACTCTAAGGCCATGAAACCAAGCTAAAACCCACAGAAATATGCCCCAGAAAATACTTGAAACGGTCAATTTTATATCACCAAATCCTTCTCTTTCAATTTACTCACAAAAATATGCCCCTAAAAACCTAATTTTTATTCATAGTTCATGGAGTCTGAGAGGAACCCATCTGGGACTTAAAATTGTCAACAACTTATCTATAACTGGATATATACTCCTTCGTGTCGTCTCTAGTCATTTGATATCACAGAGGAGTTTTTGTCATCATCTTTTGTATTTGTAAGTTTATATATCTACCGGCCTTTTTTGTTTTTTTTCCCTTCAGAAGCATGCTTAATTGGAGTGTCAGGTATTGAACAATTGGATTGATAAGCAGACAGCAGTTGTACTGTTGTAGTATAAGGGTTTAGCTTTTAAGATTTTTGAGGTTGCCCTCTATGATTCTCTGAGTGAACTGAGAAACTGAGCAAAAGGGTAGCTTAGCGGTGGAGTCTACATGAGTGGGCAAGCTTTTAGAATATAGTTTCTAATTTCCTTATGCACCATCTAATGAAAACCACTCTTCTAATTTCCTTGTGCACCATCTAATGAAAACCAGTCTGCAACTCTCCCAAAACGTACACATTTATAATTTCTGCAGTTTGGTCATCAATAATACTGCAGAGACTGAATAGGGATTAAAATTTGGTGGTCCATCTTTGTTTCATGCACACCTGACGCCACGGTGCAGTAGTTAATGTAACCGATTTGTGTGTGAAAATTTAAGGGGACTTAAAATTTATGTTTGTTGCACTTTCTATGTGTTTGTGTGTGCCTTTGCAGGGTTTTGAAAGACAATTCTGTAGCTTTTGCATGTGCATCCTACCTTTGACTTTATATAGAAGGATTATATAAAAGCGAAGGTAGGATGTTATGTTGCCTCCTAGGCCGCCTAAGCATTGAGCTTGAGGACTTGGAGATTTTATTTGTGCAAGACATGAAGTGATGAAACCTTGAAGGTTTCTTTGACTTGTGTGATGTTTATATTAAATTTGGACTTTTTGAAGAGTTAAACTTTGATGGTTATTTTAAGTTTGGACTTTGAAAGGCTTAAATTTTAAATGTTTATTTTCATTGTCTTTGATTATAGTTGGAATTCTTATGTCATGTTGGAGATGTTAATTTTCATATTTCAAAATTTTTCCGAAACTAAACCGGAAAAACTGCACCGGAAAAAAACCGAACCGAGAAAAAATCGAAAAAAAAGGACCAAATTGAACCGAAATTTCGATTTGGTTTCGGTTTTGGCAAAAAACAACCCAGCCTTACTCCACCCTATCTCTTTGTTCCGTTTAATATGAGTGATATAAGGTTTGTGTGTTGTTGTTAAATGCGTGGCACATAGTTCTTGGAATTTTATTCTCAGTGAAAATTGGTTTCAGGAGTTTATTTGTGCGTAAATCGAAATATCCCTTCTGCTTGAACCTTCTCCTTCCAGTGGAGATGTGTTCCAATGTTTATTGGATTACAACTATTATTCTCAGGTAATTTAGTTAAAAATCAATAAAAATTGTACTATTTAGCCATAAATCAATGACATATTTTTGTTTTGAACTTAATTAATGTTATATTTTTATTAATTAGGCATTGGTTAATGATGAATGCCACATGGGCTTTAACTCATTATAAAAAACTAGAACTTGACTCTTCTATCATTCTCTTTCTTTCTCTTTATAAATGTTATATGGGCTTTAAGCTATTATAATAGTTATAACATGAATATTCTATCATTCTCTCTCTCGCGCCCTTCACTTACATGGAGGAGTCTGCTCAACTCAAGGAAATGGAACTAGAAAACAGACACTGCATTGCAATGTCTGAATCCAAATGTAAAAACAGAACCAGGAAAAGGACATTGGATTACAGTGTTTGAATCCAAAAGTAAAAAACAGAGCTATGAAACAGACACTGCATTAATTACAGTGTTTAAAGCTTAGGAGTGTGTGAGCGATGGAAAAAACAGAACCATGAAACAGACATTACAACACAGTGTCTGAATTCAAAAGTAAAAAATAGAACCAAAAACCAGATGCTGCATTGCAGTGTCTAAATGTAAATGCAAAAAAAAAGAAGGGAAGATTAGTGTGAGTGATGGAAAAAATAAAAGCAGTAAATGGACACTGTAACACAATGTCTAAATCCAAATGTAAAAAACAGATTTAGGAAATATAAAAACCATGAGAAAGGGGGTGTTAGTTGAAATCGGTGCCAGGTAATGGCAAATTTTGTAATTTTTGTTTATTCTAAATGTATATAAGTATCACAATACATGATTGATCTATTTATAATTAACATAAATATTGTTGATATATTGTTAATATACAAAAAAAAAACACCCTTTAAAAAAATGAAACTTTAACGAAAAACTCCAGGTCCTATTCACTTTAACGAAAAATTATATTTTTACCCTAAAAAGTCAATCTTGGTACTAAAAAATGATAATTGCTAAAATAAATATTAAAAAAAAGTTGACACAAATAATTATTTACAATAATTATAACTATAAAATTATAATTAAAATGTATAGTTTGAATATTTTAAGAACCGACTCAAATTATATTTAAATAACTTTAGAACGAATCAAACCAAATTTCGTATTGTTCATGTCTAGTCTCTATCTAATGACAAGCGAATTTTGTACCCGAACCATATATTACTAATTATTCATGTGTAACTTCAAATATATCTTTCTTCTTATTTCTAAATTTAAGAAATAGACTTGTTCACTGTTAATGTTTTTTGTAATTCCGTATGACTTTACAATGGATTAACAAAAGCAGTACCATTTTTTTTTTTCAAAATTTAATCACCATTTGAAAAGTTAATTATGTGTTTTAGTATTTAAATCCAAAATCAACCAAGCCTAGTGTTGCAACAGAAGAAATTAAAAGTTAGAAGAAAATTAGGTATTAAGAACAAAAGGCGATTTAATTGTTAGATGATCACTTGCTTAAATTGCTATACATGTGTCGTACTATTGGTGGAGCCTCCTCGTTCCATCAATTTCATTTAACGAATATTTCTTATACATATACATATATATTTTACTCGTTCAAAACAATTTTTTTTTTTTAAACGGTTCTGATTCTTGAATACGATATATATATATATATATATATATATATATATATATATATATATATATATATCGTATTCAAGAATCAGAACCGTTTAAAAAAAAAAAATTGTTTTGAACGAGTAAAAGTATAATTGATTAAGTAGCAAATTTTAATGGGGGTAATCAAGTAGTGAAAAATGGTCTTATGCATACATAACCACCCTCACATGACCTATAGTAGTTCGTGCAAGGTCGTAGCTAGCTTGTTTCT
Organism: Pyrus communis; assembly: GCF_963583255.1. Taxonomy (NCBI): domain Eukaryota; kingdom Viridiplantae; phylum Streptophyta; class Magnoliopsida; order Rosales; family Rosaceae; genus Pyrus; species Pyrus communis. Next base: position 1,248,381 of record NC_084805.1, read on the forward strand.
TATAGTGAATATGGTCCAAAGCTTTTTAATATAATATAAACGTTCTGGCGATTGAGAGTGAGCATATTATAAGGACATATATGATAAAGAAAAATTAACCCTAGAAGCCTCTTATTTGAATGTACATATATATATATATATAGATGAAACTTAAGGTGAGGAGATATTTTTCAATGTGTCCAAACACATGGTAGTACACTATAGGTTATTATACAAGTGGAGAGAAGTTTTTTTTTTTTTTTTTTCAAGAATCACTCCACTTGTATAATGACATAAAGCATATGTGCCAGTATTTCGGGTCCACTGAAAAATCTCTCCAATGTGACAGCTCAGCAGAAATTAACACTAATAATAAAGTAATAATTGACTATTCGCTCCATAACATATTATGAGAAAAAAGTTTATTTTATTATTTTAGTATTTATATATATGCCTGCCATGGTATTCCTTTCCATGGCAATGTAACAGTACTAAACTTCTAAATATATAGGAACAAAAATTGTAAATTAAATGAAATTGACAACAAATAATTAATCAAAGCTTGTAAATTTGTATGCACTTAAGACCGTGAGAAAACTTCAAACCCCGAAAATTCAAAGGAGCTCCAATTATCGCCACACAAATTGGTCGATATCTTCATTTGATCATCGTCGGATGGTGGTGAACAGTCCAACTCTTGCGGATCCATCATAGGTTGCCATGTAAAACTAGCAGTACTGCTCGTCAAGGACGTCATTGCATCATCGGACCAGAACATATCTTGCACCACTTGTTCATCATCGCCTAGTAAACCCTGTAACTCAAATTCATGAATGTTCATATCATCATTGTGATTAATTCCCATAAAAGTTTGAATATTTTCTTCTTGTGATTGATGTCCTTCATGTAAATAATGATGACCAACTGCTTCAACAAGATCATCAGCCTTTGAAGAATTATGCGAGCCGTCACGACCGTTCAATGCTGAACTTGAAATTACCAAGTTGGGGTCATGGTCATGACCATCAGGGATAGTGGAGTTGTGGTTCAAGAATTTGGCAAACACCACAGCTAAATCAATATCTGGTGCATTAGATCCACCTGGCTGCGTATTTCCGGCCAGATCATCTTCAGTAGTAGTTGATGAGTTGTGATGCTGAAAATAACTTGATGAACCGTGGTCAGCCTGTGAGAGCCTGGCTACCTTACCACGGCGGTTCTTGCGGCAGCCGCCACCAACGGGGATGTTGCGTAAGGAGCCGCCTTTAGTCCAATATCTCCTGCACCCTTTGCAAAAGTACCTTGGCTGTGAGAGGCTGTAGTTGTTGTAGTAGCAAAATTTTGTGTTGGAAGAGGCACATCGAGGGCAGTTTGGGGCAATCTCAATATGGGATTTGTTCCATGGTCTCTTCATCTCCATCATCATGAATTGCTCTAGCCCAGATGGAGGGCATTGTAGTATTTGTTCAACGCTAGGAGCTATGAACATTTTGCATAACCAGTTGTGATCACAATTTGGAAGTGGGATTGTGAGGAGAGAGTTTTGGGGGTATATAAAATATAAGAGGGTTTTGGAGTTTGGAGGGTATGTGTTGGAGTTAGTGCAAAAGCATGTGTGTGCGTGTGTGTGGGAGTGAAATTTGTATGTGAATCTCTTACTAATTTGGAAGGTGGGGTTGGAGATGAACGTGGGCGGTTGGGGAAGCGTTACGACCAAGGAAGGGTGTGAGATTGAGATTGTGATTGTGATGGTGATTGTTATCATGATTTTAGAGAAATTTTAAATGTACTCGAAGACGTTCACATGATTAATATGTTATTTTTTTAATATAGGAAGTATTTTATCATACATTGATGACTGAATAATTTCTCTTCCCATGTAATTTTGATGCCATATAAAGTGGTATCGTACTTTTGTTCTCTGATATGCAAAAACAAAGCAAGTGACCCCAAAAAAAAATGCATTACTTTAATTTGATCTATTTCCACTAGATCAACTCCATGGCATTATGTAGTTATATGGCTCGTTTGGAAGTATTTCTAAAATAACTAAAAGCGTTTTTTGTGGAAATATTTTTAGAATTAATTCTTAATAAATATGTAAGTGCTTTTAGAACCCAATAACATTTTCTTTAAAAGCACTTTTTAAGTGTTATAATATGTGATATTAATAGAGTTGATTTGCCTCACTTCTAGGGTTATCAATACACAATAAACATTGTGTTCACAATTCTATTAAAATTATAACACAATGTTTATTGTGTATTGATAACCCTAGAAGTGAGGCAAATCAACTCTATTAATATCACATATTATAACACTTAAATAATACATTACATTACAAAGTATTCCTTGTACAGATAACAAATCATCATGATTTTAATATTGTGAAGTGAGTTCATTATCTTCGTGTTTACATGCACGTTATGGTATGCTCTTTACTAGGCGGGTTAGTCGTGGCTCTTTTCGATTCATGTGTTATATCTTTCATTGGGGAGTTCATATGAGGGTGATTGAGGTTGATAAGTCAAAGCTTCTTCTTAGTTGTCATAGTTGCTGTGTCTCCAAATTACAAAAATGCCTTGCCTTGCCTCAATAACGTATAGAGAAATGCTAGAGAGAGTCTTTGTGAACTCTCCGTCACTTCATATTTTTGGCGCAAATTTATGTCAACATTATGTTAAAAATATGAGGTTGTGGAGAGTCCATGAAGAGTCTTACTTTGAGAGAGTCTCCTTAGCATTCTCTACTTAACATTTATTATATGGTCCCTAGGATTAGAGAACTTGCAATTAGGGCAATGAGTTTGAGGAATAAATGCTTAAGTATAACTTAAGAGGATGAAGGTTATTAGAAGCATGATTAACATGAGGAGCAAAATTACAAGTATACCCAATTAGCTTTATGTGGACCTTCCCTGACTATAATTAATTAATTAAAAAGGATGACGGTTATCACTAACAGCTTTAATGATAGGAATAAAGTTACAAGTATAAACAGGGTGACTAAACTAAATAGTCCTGATTTTTTTTTAATTTGTATTTTATCCCTCTGAGTTTGTAAAATCAATAAAAATTCAAATAATATATATCAATCTTAATAACATGCATGTTTTTTTTTTTTTTTTTTTTAACAAACGATATTTATACTAAGGAGAAAGGGATAAGCTTAGTTTGATAATAAGATAACAATAATGTGATTCAAAATAACATGCATGCTTAAATGTAAGAAAATGTTGCAAATGGTGAAATGCCCCTTATGATTATGGTCTTTTTCTTTAATTATTGTGTTTCAGGTTGAAGCTTTTTATTAATTAGATTAGTGCATATTATTGCTTGCATTTAAAAAACAAATTGTAAAAAAAAAAGTTAAAATTAAAGTTAATATATATTAAAGAATGCAATCTTCATCAAAGTCAACAAATTAATTGTCTGCATGAAATGCATGTATGGATTATGCAGTGTACGTTGCTTCTCGTGATTAACGAGGAATGAGTGCAACTGTGCAAGGAGATTTCCCTTTCATTAATCAAATCATAATTCATAAGGCTAACGTCGCAGGTGCGTATCTTGCACCTACTTTGCATTTCACGTCCCATAACCCACATGACGCACTCTGTTTGGTGGCACCATTTCATTCCTCTCAAAATTTTAATTTTACGTTAATTAATTAAAAACATTAATATATCAGGTCATCTGTACGTGTTGGTCCACAACTTTATTTACGATTAATCTTTTAATTTCGTAATCTTAATCACAGTCAACGTATCTGCTGCTCTTTATATATACCAGCCATGCATTTCCCTTAGTAATCTAACTACCTTTAGTTGCTACTGCTGCTAGTTGTTTGTATATTAGCTAGGTGTGCTTCATAAATTTCAAGTAAACATATTACATAAAGGGAAAATAATGAAATTTGCGAGTTTTTGTTAATGCAATGGAAGAGAAACGATCAATTTTGTGAGTTTTTAATAATGCAAGGGAAGAGAGAAATCGAATTTTGTATCTCTTCCAATATTTGGAACTGAAATATAACCAAGAATTAGTTGGTAAAATTTTTGTGAATAAACTTGTAATTAAGTATCACTAGGTAAGAGCTAATTTTAATTAGGATATCAAATTGCACTCATCATGCATCTAAACCTGCAATTCTTTTGCTAAGATAGAAATCGACCTTGAACTTATATGTCATTCTCATTACCCCATCCTCCCTCGCCAATACTTGAAATTAATATCAAAGACTTACGCATTCCTTTCCAGTGTTCGGTGCCAACGATACTTCTAATTCAAACTAACAGTGTTATAACATAACATCTGTGCATATAATCAGAGTATAAAAGAACATTGCATAATTTAGGTACATATATATAACACAAGAACACAACTTCACATCCTTCGATCGCCATTAATTTCCTCATTTGAATTTTTCACAAATGCTATTTCTAATTTGAGTTGTCCAATTTCCTATCAACCACATTCATTTCATTTTCATGGCCATATACATAACATGCTTTATTATAATATTTTGGGTATTGTTATCCACATACCCATTTTTACTTCTTACACACTCCTCTCAACTTTTGGTCCTCGGATCGAATGAATTAAAAAAGATCAATGACCAAAAATTTAACAAAGGGTGTGTGAAAGGTAAAAATGAGTGTGTGAATAGCATTATCATAATATTTTACGTTGAATTTCATTAAAGTAAAGATTTTGACAGGGTTTCATTTGCAAAGAGATTTAAAACTTTTTACGGTATTCATGCATGTATCACATGATAATTAATACTTCACACAAAACTGGCACTCTAACAATTGACATTTTCGTCATTACTATGAAACCATTTATTAATGTTGATATGATAACCAACAAGAAACGTATATTACTGTCGGATTTTAAGCAAAATCAGACAGAACATGGATGCAGTGGCGGATATAATAAATGACCGAATTGCCAGCGTCAGGAAATGAATTTTCCGACAGAAAATACTCTAAAACTGATAGAAATTGTGTCGGATATAACCGACAGAGAATTTATTAATAATGAATAAATAAAAGCATTATCTATCGGATAAAACCGACAGAAAATATATTAATAATAAAAAAAATATAAACCACTATATGAATCATTTCTTTCCCTTTCAAGTTGGCCTCCCCTACATTCATTGCATTTTCCAGCGAACGGATCTCGAGTATTCTTGCAACAAAACAACTAGCGAAAGGATCCGTGAGCACCCTACACAAACTACCCCCAAACTTTATCATTCTTGAAAATCAACAGATCTTCGACATGCAAAACCAACACAATCAACTGAGGGAATGAATCTTTAATTTGGATATTGATCCGTGTTTTCTCTCACTTGCGTAATGATGTATCCAAGATTTGGAGTCCGCTCTTGTGCATACATTAGAACACGGATGGGTGTAAAAATCACAGCACAAAAAAACTTTGAAAATAACATCATCAAAACCGAAGTTTGGGGGTGATTGCGTTTTTACCTAAAGATGGGGGAGTCTTGGACGATCCGCCATGGATCTGGAACTTTTGGGTGTTGGTGCACCTCCCTTGTTGTAGATCCGTGTACTCTTGAAAAAAAAAAAAATGTTGCATGGATGTGTTAGTTCTTTGATTTTTCCATGACAATAAACTCAATTGAACTCCATGGTAGCAAAATGACATTTTTAACTTTGACTTAGGGGTTTCGCTACTGAGATCCAGTGCAGATGATGGCTTCCATGAATAGGACCAAGAGCCATAGCGGCATGGATTACAGTTTCAGATCATGAGAAATGGAGGTAAAGGGTTTGTGTTGAACAGCAATGAAGACTAGATTTTGTGTAGGTCGAGAGTTATGAAGACATTTATCATGGTTGATGGAGGAGCGGCTATGGCTTCTACCTAAGGTTTGTGTTGATTTGAGAAAGGACTAAGAGAAATGAGAAGACCTCTTTCAGTTTCTAGAGAGAGAAGGACCTAGGGTTTCTAATTACACTCAGAAATGAAAGCAATGAGGGAAACCTATGGCTTTTCATTTGGAATCCTAGGGTGATCCTTTTCCTGATGCATGACACGTGTGCGCATCGTAAGCTTCTGGGCTTACCGAGGACATTGTGGACATTTGCGGAAGTAGAGAGCCATGTGGGCTCTGGGCTCGAGGTCATCAAAAGCTGAAATAAGAATGGGTGTAGCTGCTAGGGTTTTGCTTTGTTCGTGTCGGTTATAACTGCCAGAATACTAAAATAATAACCGCTAGAAACTAAAATAATAAAATATATAATTTATGTCGGTTATAACCGCCACCATTAACTTAAAAATAGCCGAAATATGTTAAAAATATTTATTTAAAAAAAATTCAAAAATACTAGCGGTTATAATAATTTTATGATGGTTGCATCCGACACTAAATATTCGCCAGGAATTTATGTCATATATAACCGACAGGATTTCATTATTATCCGACACTAACTGAATGATGTGTAGGATATCTTTTATCCGACATAATGGCTTATTAAACCGCCACCATCATCCGACACCTAAAGCTAATATTGTAGTAGTGTGTGTTAGACAACACTATTACGCAATGATGAAGCCATAAATTGTTAGGTAGAGGGGCAGGATTTTAAAGGGTTGGCCTAAAAAATTTTAGACAACCAAATCTTTTCAGGCAATAGACAATATTAATGTCTATTATAACCCGTACCTAAAGTAAATGTTTTTAGTGTGAAATGACCAAAATACGCCTGGTGAGAGTGTCTTGAATAAATATAGGTTGAGTTGTGATTTTTGGGAAGGGTGAAGGGGCGGACCGTCACTCCTGGGCTTGATTTCCGACGAGAGGAAGGGATGCCGCCCCTCCTTGACCCTATGTAGCTTCGCCACTCCTATTACATGAAATTAAAAATTAGCATTTTCGTGTTATCTAAACAGCATTATTCTTTATGTACATACATCAAACTAAATCTTAAATGGGTTTTCATCATATGTGATAATATATGAAATAAATAATATGTTTGGGACCCTGATGAATGAAATAGTTAATCCAGGGTTTAATGATTTTATTGCGATACGTGTGTCATAACTGACAGAGAGAGTGATGAACCCGTCCATCTCCCAGCTACAACTTTGTTTAGCTAATAGATAGTGATCAGCTGGTCCATATACCGCCTAGATTTTTGTTTACAAGCCATGGAAATTTCATAACAACAATGCTGGCCAAGAAAACAAACGAAGTCAATTCAGATGACGTCCTCGTGATACATTCTGGATTTCCTCCCCCACCCCCCAAAAAAAATCAATACAGTTGAATGTCACTATTATTGCACGCAGAAAGGATTCATGTTAAAAACTTAAAATTGGTGTTTAATTGTGGCCAACTATCAATCTCACACGATCAGGAATTGCAATATATCAATCAATTCTATGGGATTCAAACCTTTGATCATGGGCTAAATCACGTGGGGGTTTGGCGTCGCTTTCACGATGTAGATGCGAAGTAGAGGATCAATAGCTTCCACGTCTCTACCTCTCCTTAGTTTTTAATTTTTCAGATACACAATATCACAAATGATCACTAAACAGAGTGCTTCCTATCTTCCTCGTTGCAAGTTGCCAAGGCTGGGAAGGATTTATATATTGTGAGCAATACCATTATCATGATGTTCCGTATTAATAACACAATAATATGCATAAATTTTTATTTATATGTCTTTACATTATTAATACGGAACACGTGCATGCATATCATGAAAGTTGTTGTCGATCCTTCTTTTAAATTAATAAGATATCATGATCAATGTGCCTTAAACTAAACGCAGCTACAACCGGTGGAATAGCACGTGCACAATATAAAAATCTGTTGCATGCATGACCCGTATGACTAGAGTCCGGGTAACCTGTGCGAGATGATTCATTATCTTCTATATAGGAGAAAGTAGCTAGACATGTATGCATGCTTAACGCCAGCCAGATAAGGTTTTGGGTGGGACATTTCAATGTCACCACTTGATGGTTGCCTAAACGCATGCAGTTGATGTATTCCGATTGAGATATCAATTAAGCTCTTGGTGCAAAATCCTTTACAAGTTTTTCATGTTGGATTATTTATTATAAGAACAATATTTGTATCCATTCCATGAGGTGCACTATCTTGTCTGCTTCTTTGTATTGATGTATTTTCACCGCAATTTTAATAATAGAAACTGTAGATCAATTTCAATTTTATAATTATAAACAATCAATCAAACCAAAGTTCCTTTAATCATCTAAATGTAATAGTAAATGGATAGTTCATCGTGAATATGTTACTCGATGTTAACACTGTCTATTTGTACAACACATATGGATGATTAAACAATATATCTCCGATTTGATTGAGTTTTTGTAAAGATGATCTTTTCATGATAATTAAAAAAATAAACAATTTCGATTTGAGTATTATATGATGAAAATACGCTAATCACAAGGGGTAAACATGACGAATCACCCTCATTGGATTGTTGCAAGTATTTTATTGTGAATACTTGTTATGAAAAAAGTACAAGTCTATACAAGAAGCTTTGAAACGTCAAAATTAAGATTTTAGGAAAATGAAACTCCCACATCACTAATGTGAGACTAATTTATAAGTTGTAGCCTCGAAGATAAATAACCATGCATGCAACTTTTTCTACTACTCCATTACCTCCTGGTTTGACAACTGATTTTTCAATGTCCAGTTAGCATTCACATTTGCACTTGCCCCTGCAACAATGGTGGCTTTTGAACTGTCAGGTTCGTTAGTTACAACAGTTCTTACTTCACCCGGATCAACTTCATGGTGTTTTTCTCTGGTCAACGAGGACAAATGGCATTCACCGTGTTGACTGAAATATCATGAAAAAGAACAATGTCGATGCCCATGAGGAATTGGTTTTTTAGCATCAAACTGTCCATTGTTATAGGGCTCGCTTAAAAAGTGCTTTTAAACGGCTAATAATATTTTTAATGAAAATATTTTTAGAATCAATTCTTAGTAAAAATGAAAATGAATATTGGAAAAGCACTTGGAGTGCTTCCTGCAAGAAGCACATAACTGGAGCCACTTCATGTGCTTTTGGAACCAAGATTTTTTTTTTTTTTTCTTTTCTAAATGCGTTTTCAATCATTTGAAAGCACTTTCCAAACAAGCCATAATCACCACGTAAATTCGGGGAGAGTGCTAGCAACCTTTGTACTAACCTTTGCATTTGGACTTTTTCACTGTATCAAAAGTCATGCGAGTCTTCTTGGAGGAGGTTGAAATTTTGGAAGGGTGGATTGCCGTGGCAAAGCCACCGACTGGTCCACTTTTTTTATTAAAAAAAAAAAAAAATCAAGTGTCATTTTTTATTGAAAATATGCCAAAAAAGGCCAATAATGAGATGATACATTGTAGACGTTTCACATATTAAACTAATTTAGTTTAACCTAATTAGGACAAAGATTATTGTTTTGAGCCATCACACTAAGTGTTGTATGCCTAAACGATAAGTCTAAGGAAAATATAATAAAGAGAATGTAATCTAAAGAAATTAGATTCAAGAGACCTTTCCCTTCCATACACATACCCTAAATGTCCCTGGCCATAGAAGCTAATTAGGCATTGACAATCCAGTAAGATCAGTACATACTATGTCATTTCTTTTTAGAAAGTGACTAGTCTTGTCACACTCCGATCCGGAGAATATGTTCAGAATTCACATGTGACACCAAAACGCTCATGTTCCACTATCATATCTTGCTTCTGAGACATGAGAAAGAAAACAAAGACCAACAGTTCAAAAGCTTAATAATTTTTCTTTTTATTTCATGGTTGCATCCAATCCTTAGATTAGACCCTAAACAGGAACCATTCGTAGTACATCTTTCTATTTTATTTTTTTATTTAGGGTTAATCCCATGAACCATAGTCAACCCAGTTTTCATATCCAACAACTTTTGAAAGGTTTAATTCTACACAAGAGTGTTACTGGTCACAGACATATAACATAATAAAAATGATTGAGTGAAATTCCAAGTTTAATGATATATTATACGAGAAAATATGCCCGCGCGTTGCTGCGGGACTTGAATGTACCCGCCTTAACTACATAAATAAGACATATTTAACCTGAATAAATTAAGACACATGCACCATGCACTCGTCTCTCAATTATAAGAAAACTTGTTTGCAATACTGAGAAAAAGCTTATTATTGTTGATAAAAATACACACGACACCAATGGATCATGCCATAAAAATTACACCATGAAAAATCCAGAGACCAAAATCCCTGCCGGCAGAATTTCTTCACATCAAATTTAAATTCTAACACCATACGATCAAATGTTAATCAAACACACAATCTCAAAAAGCCGAAACCATGTTAAGCAAAAGAAACAGAAGTCTTCTTAAAAAAAAAAAAAAGAAACAGAAGGAAAAGAGTGAAGATGTAAGCATTGATAAGAATAAGAAAAGTGGCAGCACTGATATCATGCACAGATAGGACAATGAAATATCGGAACCAGCAGCAACATATAGAACCAAGAAGGAAAAGAATTGATAAAATAAATAAATAAGAAATAGGATAGAGGCACAAACCAACGACATGAGCTCAGTTTTTTCACCATGAATTTTGCATGGCTTGAAATCAAGAAAAGGATGTGTTTACCAGGATTTTGAAGTGGATGCCCGCAGTCCGAATGACAGCGATCATCCCTCTTTTGATGGTCCAGAACCGACCCGGGACACTCATAGGTAATCCAAAAAGGTAGCATTATCTGGAAAGAACATGCAAAGCCGTCAACAACAACGAAGTAAATATATAGTTCCATAGATGCAAACAAAATAACACTATGGCATGATATTTGATTAAGATCAGTCTCTACCAATTTGGTGGCAAAAACACACCTCTCCCATACGGGAATGAACCTAACCATTTAACGAAAAAAAGACGAAAACCCATGCGGGAATGAACCTAACCACACTGCATGCACTCACATAGACTGCATACACATACACTCACACGCACTGAAGAATGAACGCATTATATTCAGTTAGCACCATTCAACTTTAAAAGCAGTGAGACCTTCCAAAGGCACAGCCTAACTGGCCTTGGTTCAAATAACCAAATTGAGAACAACAGTTCAATTTTAGAAAAGCTGTACAGAGGGAAAACAAAAAAGAAAAAAAAGAGAGACAAAATAATCCTATAACCACAACTGAAAAACAAAATCAAAATGAACAGAATAAAATATCAGCAGAGCATGAACACTAACTAACATCCTTTGGAAACATGTGCTGGTTACGTATAATATATATGCGCATAAATTAAGAAAATGGCTTGAGTGCCCTAGCAGTGGTCTTTACGCTGAACCAAATCACTATTAGGTTAATTGTATTAATTCACGCATCTTCTTTTATGTCTAAATCTCTACTAAATTGCCCTACGAAAATGACATAAAACTAATTAAAATTCCCAATATATTTGAGAAATACAACTTCTAAAAGTGTAAGAATATATGCAGCACCAGGATGTTGCAGAACTCACTGCCCCAATTTAAGATTCGGTTTTTGTCCAATGTATGTATATGCTTAGATACATCTGAGAATTTGCTTTGCAACAGTTGCTACTCTCATCGTCTTTTGAGAGAGATAGATACAAAGGCAAGGATTACAATGGGGAATAGTTAAGTATCCCTCTAAACTACTAAAGAAAAACATACCTAGAACGGAGTAAACAACTGTTTGTCTCCATAGCAGTTTCTCAGAGCATTTATGCTGTCAGAAAGATAGTGCTCCACTCCAGAAGGATGGACAAATGTACGAGATGGAGACTGACCCAAAGAAAACATAACTAAAAGTTAGCATCTGATGAACAATTAAGGTGATGCAAAAGGGCAACACGTGATGTGAAATTATTATACCAAAATATCTAAGGTCTGTTAATCTAATCACCCAATAAAATAAAACAGAAATTAAGCACAATAATATCAAAATTAAAAGGAAGGAATAACGTGAAACCTTGTGCATAGAACGTTCGTGAGAATGAATCACACAACAATCAAGGGTGGAAAAATCACAAAAGTGACAATTATAGGGCACCTAACGGACACCCTCATCTCTCTCTCTCTGCAATCGCAAAAATCCCTTGGGTTTGAGGAAGCAAATGGAAAATGAAATGTTTTTCCATCCCCTACCCATACCCAAACCTCCCTTACCCGTTCCCTTTACCCTCGCAGAAAATCCTCCCATCTCTCTCTCACCGTTGTCCCATCTCTCTGTCTGCAAATCGCAGAAAAGAAACCCTAAACAAATCCCTGAAATCCCTCGCCTAAATCCTCCCACATTTCTCTCTGACACCCCCTATCTTTCTCTCTGCAAAACCTAAACCAGATCTCCTAAATCCTATCTCAGACACCCCACAAACAGCAAAGAAGCCAAGATATTAAAGCAATCTCTACATAATACTTTGGAACAATGAAACAAAATGGTACTTACTTATTCCTTGTCCAAAACCGTTGGTGCCGCCGTACATTGTTATCAATTGTGGGTTTATCAAATCCTTCATGGCTCAGACTGCATGAAGAATCTAAAAGATAAATATATGTTGTAAATCACCATATAAATGTAACTGCATTTAAGAAAAAAAAAAAAAAAAAAAAAGGGAATGAAAAAATTGAATTATATTTCATCATTATGTAACTGCATGAAAAGTTACATTGAATACAGACTCAATCAATTTCCCCAAAGTCATTGTTAAGTGAAAATCAATACCAAACCCATAAATACCACCATTGAGTTTGGCAAAACCCAAAAACAAAATACATAAATTTACTTATATAATCACAGAAAAACATGAAATTTGAGCACCCATTTGGCCAAGTTAAAGGATAAAAGCACTCACATCATCATAGTACTCTTTGGGAAGATCTTCTAATACTGTTTCTTCCTTTTTCTTGCTCTTCCTCAGAACTGCCATTAAAAAACCCAGAGAAGCACACATATTCAGAAAAGATAAGGTCCAAAACTGCCATAAAAAATCCAGAAAGCATACAAATTTATTAGAAAGAAAAGTTCAAATTACAAAAACCAACTGATGTGAGTGGGTAGTGAGAGGTTGTGTTAGGCACCTGAAACACGTTTTGGTTACAATTGAAAGGGCCAGAGCCTTGCATGCTTGGAAGATGACGATAGGATTCCAGAGACAGAGAAAGGAGGAGTAAGACGACGGAGGTGAGAGAAGGGAGACGGCGGCGAGAGGAGGATAGGACAGAGGCGAGTGCCAAAGTTTCTGCTTGTCTACAAAATTGGCACACAGGTTCACAACTCATCGTCTTCCCTTGATCAATGGCTCCTTTAAATATCCTAATGATCAAGGCCGATCGTGCTCGCAGAATACTTGATGAGCTCCTTTTGGTAATCCACCTAAAACAAATAAGCACAATATCTATGTAAAATGGCATTTCACTCAATTATACATTAGTTATGGCATCTTTGGAGCTAAATGACTTCAACCTTAATATCCTATAAGCAGTATGTTTCTATATTTTAAATCCTGTTATGATAACAGGTAAATATAGATGATACAAAAGTAATTTAGTTTCATCATGCATATTTTCGCACTATTTAGTAAAGAACTCGGCCAGACTTGATTCCGAATAACATTCACAATTTCATATAGAATTTCAAAAGTCAGAGACTATAGTGTAAATTACAATAAAATTTCACAAAGAAAACAAATTGTAATATAAGTCTGATCTACAATTCGGATTTACCTGGATATGGTGATTTACGTTTTCATTGGAATTTTTGCATGCATTTACATCTGATGAAAAAATAATACATCATTAGTTGGCAGGAAGGAACTTTGATAAGCTAATAAAGAAGCAAGATTGAATATAAGTTTCGTGTACCCTGAAGTTGTTTGTTCTTGCTACAGAATACTCACATCCGTTGCAGCCGCTTCTATTTTCTTCATGGTTTCAATAAAGGTATGCTTGGGTCCAATTCTTGTTGTCTTTTATTTCTCATCCTAAATTAAGTTAACAGTTCAACATTATTCGTTATAAGCTAAAAAAGTAGGATTAGTTATTTTAGTAAATCTATTTCTTGTAAACTTGCCTGTTCCTTGAACATACCTGACAAGTCGAGATCATTTGACATGGCTATCAATTGGAATGCATTCATAAAACTCGAGGATTTGGGAATTATTGTCTCCACCACATTTTCCTGCAATGAAAATAGCAATTGTAACAAAAATCAGATATTTGGATCAAAGGTAAGATTCTAGCATTTTCTCCGTATCACAATCATGCAGAGCTTTTACCTCAATTGAATCAAATCCAACACCAACCCATCACAGCTCGATGATCACTCAGAACATTGAACGCAAAAATCAACAAAATTTCACCATTTTAAATTATAATTCGTTTCATATTGTTTAATCCACTGAAAAAGCAAAAAATTAAAATTAAATTAAAAGTGAACCTGGTGGTCGTGGGTGCGGCCACCGATGAGGAGGTTGAAGAGATTGATTTTAGCTTTTTCGTTGAAAAGCTGGCTTTCTTCTTTTCCTTGCGAATCAGATTCTATTATGTGTAGCTCTTCTTCTTTTTGTTCCTTCAAAACTTTTTTCAGCATTCGCCTGAGGAAAGGGGAAATGATTCAGAGCGAGGTGTCTCCATTGCTGCGACCTTGTCCATTGAACTTTCTGCAGTTGCTTTTAAGCTTCGCTCCCTCCCTTCCTCCCTCCCTCTGCAAGTCACATACCTTCCCCTCACCAAACCCTTCTCTCTCCCTCCCTCATCTCTGCAAGTCGCATGCATTCCCCTCATCAAACCCCTCTCTCTCCTCCTCTCTGCAAGCAGCATGCCTTCCCACCAAATCCCACATCGAGCCATCAATCCCACCGAATGCAACCCTAACTGACAACAATGCCCACCCAACTTTTACCCCCAACCGTGTGATGTTAACCCCAGACGGGCATTCCTGTCATTCAAACTGATGCTGGCATCTTCGTAAAAAGCTAAAAGCATCTGAGTGGTAATCTTGCAAATAAACTGAAATGTGGTCCAAAACACTGTTCATATGAATAGTGCGATTTCCCCTCCTACTTTAGACTAAAGTAATACCATAAGAAATGGTAGAAGAAGGCACACGGATTTAATCAATTATAAATTAAGCTCAATGTAAAGAGAAATTGATGGTCATGATCAACTATCACTGATCATCAAAAGCTACGAATTTCAAGTAAGTTCAGCGTACATTTGGACTTATGGACTTTGCAGTTTAACTAATAGAATAAAGTATTAAACATAAGTAATAATTCCGCAACTGAGAACTCCACATTGAAAACCAACAAAATTCCAACTAACTTCAGAAGCAATCATCCAAATAACTTGCTTTTGTAGTTTACGCGCGTGAAACCGTTGTTCATGAAAAAAAGAAATACTGTGCAGACCGTTATAATGTCCAATATATTGTCCTTTACTCATAGTCCATACTCCATACTCCATTTTCCATACTCCATATTCCATTCGAGTAATCGCAAACGAATATACCTTCTTATTGCCAGCGGAAGAGCCTCCTATGACAATTTACCCGAGGTTTTAACAGTCGGATTCGATAAATGTTTCTCCATTTACTTTATCAACTAGTCCCATGGAATCATCAAATCAAAATACAATCTTCAAAGCGTTCAATTTATCGGCCCATAACTATCAATTAGATGTGAGTTATCCCATTGAAGCAAAGAAAATATAAGAGAGCTTCAAAGTAAAAGATTAAATAATTGAATTGAATCATTCTATATATTCATCAATTACCAAAAATAGCAGATCAAGGTGGAGAGTGAAGAGGAAAAAGAACCTTGCAAATTGGACAGCGGATTATGAGAGCAACGGCTTCGGCCTCAAACTGAGACCCTTTTTTTCCTTTTGATTCTTCTCCGCATTTCGTTATGGCTTCCCTCCTCTATTATTTTTTTTCCGTGCCTCCCTTTTCTTCCTTTTTCCTTTCTTTCTTTCCTTCCCTTCCTCCTTTCCCGTTACTTCCAGAAGCCTCCCTTTATTTCTTCTTTTTTTTTTTTCTTCATACTGATTGATGCTTGTCGAGTTCTATGGAGTGGTTCTGAAAATCTATTTTTTCTTGCTAGGTAGCCATGAAGGGTTTTAAAACCTAGCTATAAAGTGTACACTTCGGGCCAACGGTGCCTCCATAGCCTTATAATTTTATACTGAAAACTCTTCCGTTTCCTCCTGAATTTGGGTTGAGTCTTTGTTCGGGTACACTACTAGACTTTGAATTTCTTGATTAAGAATTGTTTTGAGTGCATGTATACAATTTCTGCCTTTTAATTGTTAATTTCTCTTTGTATGTTGCTCAAATGATCTTAGTTTTGCCAAAATTTTCCTTCAATTTTGTACCCATAAAAAAAGACCTTTCAATGATTTTAGCTAGGGATTGAAGATGAAAAACATAAAATATAATTTCAAATGGCTAGTGCAAAGAGGATGCTAGCATTTTTCTAAATTTAATTCCTGATTGGACACCTTTTTCGTGGGATGTGCCCGGAAACTATGCCAATTGAAGTATTTTCTTTTAATTAGAGGTTAGGCACCTTTTGGTTTGAATCGGGTTTAATCACTTTAGCGCCCGTTTGGTAATTATCTTATTTATTATTATTATTATTTTGAATTGAAATTTTGTTTGATAACTACTTGTTGTTTTCAATTAAAAAATAATAAAAATTGAAAACCAAAAAGTGAAAACTCAATGCTAAATTTTAAAAACTCAAAAAGAGTAGTTTTAGAATTTTGCTTTTCAATTTTCGTTTTCTTGAAAACTAAAAAATGAAAGTAGTTATCGAACAAGAATTCAGTTTTCAGTTTTCAAAAAAATGAAAACAAAAACTAAAAATTAAAAATTAAAAGGTTATATCTAACGGTCCCTTACTTTTCACCAATCCATCAGTTACCTTTCGTCAAATCAAAGGAGTAGTTCTTGAACGTTGCGGCTTCTTAGGAACGTAGCCTCCTAAATGTTGGACTGGTTTATACTATTTCACTGGCTTCGTTAAGGTCTTGACTTTCACTGGATTCTTCATATTGTTGATTGCAGCAGCAGTGATTTCATACTTCTCGTCTTTTTGTTCGTTGTCCATAAAAAGTATCTTCTATTTGTGGTCAACTGTCGATCGATTTGGGTAGTAGCTTAGAATACCAATGAAAAGCCTTGATTGATAAAGAATTGTCGAAAAGCCTAAGTTTGAAGAATTGGTTATCCTCAGTTGCGATGCACTGAGCTAAGAAGTGAAGGTAGGTTATTATACCACACGAATTAAAAACATGAAAAAGTGCGCAAGTTACTTTTATCATGTCGAGTCTAATAGTATTAGATTGTAACTAAATAGGGCATTAAAATACTTTATTGTGTGGATGAGGTAGATTGGGTTTGCGAGGTTGTTTTGGTATATCCACCGTTGCCTCGTGTTATGATTGCTTTAAGCATATACCTTAAGCCCTCAGGTTAGAAGGACAGTACCCCACCCATTACAAGTTAGAAGGGAAGTTGAGAAATTTTAAATCATAATAAAATAAAAACATCAATTAAAGTATCTTATTGTCCATCATACAAAATGAGAACTGGAAACTAAAATACATAATTCATACAATAGTTCTCCTTTTCTGAATCAGATTCTTCAACATGAGCAAACTTGAAGATAATAACTTAGTTCCTAGTTTATTGCAAGGACAAAGTACTCACATAGCCTCAAATGTCGAGAAGACACTTAACCTACATGCAAGCTGACGGTTTTATTTTTTATTTTTGGAACGAAACTCAACTAATACTTATATATTGAATGGAACATATTAGCAATGAAACTTTCTTCCGTGGACAGAAACATTCTGAGAAGTCTAATTTTTCAAGTAGATATCGTCTAGAATGGGAGACTATATCATAGTCCTGAATTTCATTGCCCTGAGAAATAAATAGGCTAGTAACCTATACCCAATGATCATCACAATCATAGCTCCAACTTCCGTCACACCTGAATCCAGTCTTAATTCTTTGATTAATTGAGACTCACATGTTTCATTTCCAGAGGTACCTGAACCTGATGGGCAACCATACTGAATTTTCAGTAGCAGCCTGTAAGAGTGGTAGTTGAACGAGATATAGCGTATCCACGAAACATTTGATGGAACTTTCTGCAACCACATATAGTTTATAATGTACGTGTCACGCTATATTTAACAAATCCACAGTGAGCTTATTGGTTCAGGTTATATATTTATCTGACCTTGATAAAGAATCCACCAGATAACATAAAGGTCATAACGACGATGGAAGCTAGCGTTGTTGCCTTTTTCACATCGACAAATGCTGCACCTATGGTCAATCCAAGACCCTGCAATTTTGATGTTTACAGTGTCATCCAATATTGTTTTTATTTTGCTTCAAGGAGAAGAACAATTATTTACCAGAAAATATCCATAATTTTTACCTGAGAGGCGACAATGCTGAGGAAAATTGTTAGCATTGTTTGGATAAATGCAGTAAAGGTCAGCTTCAAGCCTGTCATTAAGTAAACAATGACGAGGAAGGCTAACGGCAGCAGGAGATCCAGAGGAATATCACTAGTGTTTCTAGCTAAAAAGTATGCACTGAGTTTGTACATCTCCACTGATCTCTCTTTAGCAAGTATTGCTCTTTCTTGCGGAAATGTGAAAACTGCAGTGAATAAAGGGAAGAAGGTCCAAAATACTGAAATGAAGAATAACAATCCTGCTTGATCTTGAAGCTGTCTTCGGGAAGAAGTATCAGACTGCCACCATAGGAGTCCTATTATTAGAGCAGTTGAGACAACTTGAAATACACGCAAACAGCTTAAGTATTCGTGGCGTCTCTCCTTAAGGCCCCTCCTAAAAAGAATTGAAAACTGTTCGCACCAAGTTGCATTTGATTCCCTCAAGTATGTCATCCCTTTGCCTTGCAACATGTTCTCCCCGTCTGTCTGCACATAACTTAGGAGCTTTGTTTTTTTCATTTCTGCAAGTCTGATTTGATTGGCCTCTACCAGAAACTGCAAAATTATGTAAAATGAGATTCTGCGCCGTGATAGCTATTAGAAATTTACAATTGGGTTTTGAAAGTTCAGTTTTTATTAGCAACCTCGTGGACATCAACCGTGGAAGGCCTTCCATCCTCCAGTTCTGTTGGAAGTGATTTGTCATTTGTGTTACCATTTGCAAGATCAATGAGAAACTCTGCGGGGTTCATAGCTATAAGCGGTGCACAACCGATTGAGGAGAAGTATGTCATCGATTCAGAGGCTTTTCCAAAGTACAAGGAGCTTCCTCTACCCAAGAGGATGAGTTTATCAAACTTGTTAAATATTCTACTAGACGGTTGATGTATTGTAGTCACCACTGTCTTGCCAGCCTACATTTATATAAACACAATCTATCTAACTTGATTTTTTTTCTTTTTGATATGATATTCATATGATCAAGTAATATTGTTCATATTACAAGGGATTCAATCAATAATTCCAGTACCTTTGCAATAATGTGGAGCATCTGAAGTATTCGAAGTGCTGAGGTTGAATCAAGACCGGAAGTTGGTTCGTCTAAGAACAGAAGTGATGGATTGAGCAGGATTTCATTTCCAATGCACACTCTTTTCCTCTCACCACCAGAAACTCCTTTAACAAATGTGCCACCAATAAGTGTATCCTGGCACCTGAAAAATTAGTGAATCTTGCTATATGAGTAACAAATAGCTTCATAGTGACTGAGTTAGCTTGGAAGTTAACTAAGAAGATCATTTCAACAGTGTTGACGAATACAAGAATCTTACACCGGATCACTGACATGATCAAATATGACGTAAATTGAGGGGTTTCTAATTATACCGATGTCTTTTGCGACAAAACCCATACACTTGCCATGCTGTGTAAGTAGTAAAATGCAAGGTGGGAGGCAGTATCGGCGAGTTCATCTTGACAAATAGATGGATGCTTAATGTTAGATGGAATATTATATATATACCTTTCTAGGCCTAGCTCATTAATCACATTCATGGCCCTTTCTTTTTTCTGATTTCTGGTTAAGGTAAGTGGAAGACGGAGTAGAGCAGCATAAGTTAGAGTTTCTTTGACTGTAAGATGGGAGAACAGAAGATCATCTTGCATTACAAATCCAATCCTGTTCCATGAAAACCAATATCAGAAAAAAAATTCCCATATTTTATATGTTAAAATAAATATGCAAACTCTTAAGAGTATATCAATTATCAACTCCATCAACTCTTAATATCAATTATGTTTTTTCAAACCCCAACTCACGTGACAACATTTCATTTGTTTACATATTTGCGGTCCACTTGAAGCTTGATTTTTTTATAATTCATTTAAAAGTGTCATGGTATATGTAAAAATTTTGGGTAATGGTCAGTGTATTACGTAGTAAGCAACTGTCGTGTTATGTATCATGTTATATACCTCCGTTTGAGAAACTTGGTGTATGGTTGGTCATTGTAAGTGATGGTACCGGTTTTGAGTTTCACTCTTCCACTGAGGAGATTCAGCAAAGTGGTTTTGCCACCTCCAGAAGGTCCCATTAGAGCAAGAACCTCTCCTGGAAGCACTGAGCCAGTGATTCCATGCAGTATGTACTCTGCATTTGAGCTTTTCATACCCTTTGCAGCAGCAACCTTATGCTTGACATCTTGGAACTGCAACACAATTAATAATTTATACACACACACACACACTCTGAAACAATTAAATAAGTTAAATTTCCTTTGCTTGATACACACACACACACACACACACACACACACACATATATATATATATATATATATAAGCATCTCTAGGGTTAATAATGTGTTACCTTGAGATAAATTGGTAAGCTGGGTTCCACATGGAGATTTCTCCCTTTGTCTGCATCTGGACCTCCTTCTTCAGTTGACATAGACTTAGCTGTTGGAATATTTTCTTTTAGTATAAAGATCATAAAAATTTGTCATTGAATCTGAGACTTTTGCACAAATGAGGGGTTGTAGTTTTAATGGTTAACTATTGTAGTATTTTTTTCAGAAACGGGAGAAACTTGAGACATTCTACAAAGAGACGTATGACTGCAACAAGAACTAGTTGGTTTCTAATGGTAATTAAGCATGTAGTTTTAGAGAAATTTTTATAAATACCCGAAACAAATGTAATATTTCCTAAATAAGTTGGTTCTGCTTTTTTTCAAGACAAGTCTATTAAATATAACTTGAGATTGGCTTCAGTTTCGTACTGCGTTGTTTTGGACTCTGCACTCTCAAGGCAATATTATCTGAGATGTCTCCTTCAGCAAGAGAGAGAGAATTTCCTAAGCCATTGCTAGAAGTCCTGCTTAATATGGAACCTCTCTTGTCAAAGCTTTCAGTAACGGTATTGCTATTACCTTCATCCATGTTGATTAGTAGGTGGGAGCCAAATGACTCTGTTTTGTGAATCATTCTCCCACTTGGTGGTTCCATTTTCTTCTCAAAACTTCGTCTTCCAAGTTTGCGCAATATTCCATCTTCATTATTTTTCTTTTCTTCATGCTGAGTTATACAAGTTGAAGTTGTCATACAGCAGCCAACGTTTTCTTGGATTACACTTATGTCATTGTTTCCGGTACTCTTGGGTGTTTTTGCAGCTTCATTCAAACCCCCCTCAACAAAAGCAGAGTCACAGTC
Organism: Pyrus communis; assembly: GCF_963583255.1. Classification (NCBI taxonomy): domain Eukaryota; kingdom Viridiplantae; phylum Streptophyta; class Magnoliopsida; order Rosales; family Rosaceae; genus Pyrus; species Pyrus communis. The sequence goes on from NC_084805.1 coordinate 1,270,094, forward strand.
GAACTCACGATGATCTTTGCCAAAGTCCATGGGTAGCGCAACTGCATGAAAAAAATATAAAACGTTGTACAATTAGTCTCAAATATAGAACGGGACTTGGCTGCAGAAAAATCAACAGTAGCCCCTGCTGATGATCAATCATAGCTGGACACGTGTTCAATTTGGTGATTTTTTTAATCACAACTTGAACACGTGTCCAGCTGTGATTGATCATCAACAGGGTTGCTGCTGATTTTTTTAGCAGCAAAGTTCTTTCCTCAAATATATTAGCAAACCAATAAATCTTAAAAGCAAACCAAAAAAAAATTAAAAAATTATTCTAGTAATAATTAAAATCATAATTATCGATGGTACTCTTTGTCCATGTAGTTACTGATTACTCCATTTTTTTCACTTTCTTCTTTCTCACAAATTCGAATTCTTTGAACGATAAACTAACATCAAAACAATTAGTAACAAGAAATTGAGTGAACTAGAGAAAGTTGGAAAGAAGAAGGTTAATTACTTGAGAGCTAGAGAACTTGCAAATCGAGTACGCACTTAAAAACGAGAAATGTGGAAAGCGCAAGGGATGGGAATATGGATTTGGAAGGGTTGGTTTGGAAGATCTTTATAGGCCAATTTTGATGATGCGCGACAGTGTCACATCATTTTCAGTCTATAGGTTTTCAACTAATGAGCCCTTATATCGCATGTGGAAGTAACTCAGTTTTTCTTTCTGCACTTTTTTTTATTTTTTTTATTTTGTCTTCGTTCTCCTATATTTTATTTAATTATAAGTCTGAGATGTGCAGAAAGAAAAAAAAAATGATTGCGAAAATCATTTCCATTTGTTGGATTCTATTGTCTTCCTTTTTCTCTTTTTTATTTTTTGTGTGGAAAGCAGGAGATTAAAACCCGAGTTATAGGCACATAAGAGTAAATATTCGCCACCACTAAAAGTACAAAGCCCCTGTAATATTATTACTCCTCAATAAAGGGAAATGATAAACAAACATATTTTTTAACTTTTCACGTACTTTTATTTAATTTTGACTGTTATTTTTATTTAATTTATTCAATTCAATAATTAAAAATAAAAATTATGTGTGAAAAGCTAAAAGTACATGTAAAAATCATTTCCCTCAAAAAGTGGGAAACAATCTATTTGTTTTCTAGTGACAGGAAAAACTTTACGAATTATGCATGAAATCCAATTGTCCCCGCATCAAAGAAATAATGTTTTAGCATAGAGTGAAAAAAGCTTCAACGTTTTAATCTTTATCTCTACTAATAGAATGCCAGAAGTGAGTTTTGACGTCTTAAGGCTTCTCTAAAAAAAAAATGGACACAAAAGTCCTTGAAATAAAAATTTTAAAACTGAAGTAAATTATGAATCTAAATTTTCCATGGGCATTTGTGTAAATAAAACCAAAAGAAAAAAAAAAGAAGAAATTCAAACGTGGGAAAAGGCTGGAGAAAACTGCACCACGTTCCATGCAAAACACTTTCCCTCAAACTGTGTAAGTTCTGTAAATCCCATTTCAGACCTCACGCTTTCTTGGCAGTTAGAACTTAGAACCCAATTGGTAAGATTTAATTGGCAATACATTGCAGTGGAAGCTTTTTTACTAACTGTTTTTTATATTATTTTGGCATTCTTTTTTAGTACTGGGATTTACTTGAGTTTATGTTATTTTTGCAATGGTGTTGGATGCGTATGAAGAAGAAAGAGGGAAGAAATCCGTGATTTCCCATATCTGAAAGGTACTACAATTTTCCGTTTTGTAAAAAGTTATTAACTTTCTATAAGCCAATGTCAAATAGTTAATAAGTTGTGTTCTATTGTAATGCTTCAGGTTCATGGGGATGAAAGCTGCTATTTACAAACAATTCAAGTTTGAAATCTTTTGGTACCAAACTTGGTTTCAGCATGTTCCAAATTGACAGTTTTTTTTTTTTTTTTTTTTTTTTTTTTTTTAAACAGTCCAACCAGCACTGAACAACCAGTTGATTTCGGGCCATCTAAGTTTTTGCTTTATTTTAGCTGAAGGAAGATATAGGTTGTTGTTTTGTTAATGACGGTGGATAATTTGGATGAAAGTATGTATCTTGAGAATTTTTTTGCTTTCATTTGTTTAGGCCCGAATTGAAGTTTTGTGGAATGAGATTCTTATACCAAATTGTTTCTCCGTTCATTGCAGGTAATATAAGATTCAACGATTTTTCTCTGTTTATATGCCTTCGTCAATTTTCTTGAACCAATTAATTACATATTTATAACTAACTTTGATAGGTGGTTCAACAAGTAGCTGATTTCCTTTTGCCCAAGCTTGAGTACTCTCAAGATTATTGCTCAAGTTAGAACAGGGCAAGTTGAAGACTATTTCTGAAGTATGATGTGATCTCCTCTTCCCTTCTCTATTAATTTTTATTTTACTAGATAAAAATATCAATCCTTGCAAGTACACACTAGAACAAATGTTTACCAATACCAAAGGATGCAAGGCCAGCAGTACTGGGGGATGTGGAGTGAAGAGCAAGCCTTAAATACTTCACTGCATTCTTAAAATTGTCATTAAAAATTGCCGTGCACAAATGCATGAAATCCTCACTATTTGTAGAGTATGGCAATGGTATGGGCATGAACACTGACTTCAAGCCCTCTGGTATGGGAACAATGTATTATAGGAGAAAGGTTGCTTTCAGATTCAATCACTATTATAAGCACATGAATTGAATTAGTTGGTGATTTTGAAGTAATATGATATCATTTCCAACTTTATTGTTGTCTTCCATGAGAACTGAGTCTCTTTCTACATGGTGACATTGAAAATAATTTGAGTTCATTTTTGTATTCGTATTTGTCACCCTTTTAATGATTGGGGTAATGAACTTATTTCAAGGGATTAATGAGGTCAAGTTAGTCTTGAATGGACTAGAAATGTTTGATAGATACCCTACATAATTGTTACAAAAGGCATAGGAGTTATGAATGACTGATACCTTCATTCACAAACCTTTGTAATGCTTATGAAGTGCAATTATTTTCTTCTTTAATAGTTTGTAGTTCATTCCTTACTAATTTGACCTTAATTCTTTGGAACTTTGATGTCCCTCTCACCCAAACATATGATCTTTAGGGCGGTCTTTTGCATGCGCAAGAGCAAAACGATTAACATGAACAAATATATTTACTTCGTTACGTATTATGTCTTTATACGTGAGCGAATGTAAAAAGAAAAAAATAACTCTAGACACCGCGCATAGCACACCGTGATGTAATAAAGGCCTTTCACACGCACATAAGTGCGTGCAGAAAGGCTAGTTATATATAAAGCCAACAATCCCTTTTGAGGTCACAAGCTTCACCAAAAAGTTTTGGACAAAAATCCCCCCAAAACAAAAAATTTCAAAAGCAACCCAAAATAATGAATGAAATGATGTAGAGTATTTTCGTTATTTTAACAATGTTTTTTAATAATTAATTCTTTTTGTACATTTTTTAAATTAGTACCTATTGAGCTAGCAATAATATGATTCAATCAATTGTTTATTAAATATTATTTTCTCATTTTTAAACACGTTCAAAACATCTTAAGATGCGTCTAATGCTGATTATAAAAAAGGTCTTTCGCACGCGCATAATAATGTGATTAAATTAGTTGTCAAATTATTATTATTATTTTTTTTTTTATCAAACGATATTATCTACATTAAGGGGAAGGGGGTGGCTTAGCCTCACAATGGTCTAACATAATGTGATTCAATCAGTTATTTTTTAAATATTATTTTCTCTATTCTTAATGTAAATTCAATAGAATGTAGATGGAAATTAAAAGACTGATTTTATCATGTGAATTGAGCTGCTTTGATTGGTTTGTGATGGGTTTTTTCTAGCATGATCTAAGATTGTTCATTTACTTTAAATCGCCCCTACTTTAATGTTTCAACGACTAGCATGATCTAAGATTATTCATTTACTTTAAATCGCCCCTACTTTAATGCTTCAACAACAATTCTAGCTCCATACCTATTCATGGCATCTCATGAGTTGAAAATTAGATTACACTTAATAGACGAACAAACAAACGATGAAACTACATATATTATTTTATTAGTTATTTTGTAGATTGGATTTCTTGTCTACGCTCCATTGCGTGTGCTCGCGGTAGATGTATCGCCATGTTATTAAGTATTTTGATTTAAATTCTTTTCTTTCTAAGAGGTGGAATAGAATATCCCGGTTGTAGCGTAATAATCATATGTCCATAATGGATTGTATGTCCCGTAATAGTGCCCATACGTTTACCCTTTGAGTCAATGCAATTCATAGCTCTTACCTTGACACCAAAGAAGAGTTCCAAAACAAATTGTTACGGTCCATCTCTAATTTGGCGTATTTTATTTGTCTAAAGTTGTAAAATGACGAAAATGTCTATGTTGGGCTAAGTAGAATCCTAGAATCCTACAAAGGTTTTAATAAAACCTTATTTTTTTTTTTCCCACTCTCACTTTCTATAAGGCACCCTTACAAAACTTAGTAGCTGGATTTCGATGGTGAGCGAGGGATAACTAGTGATTATGACATTTACTCCGGTTAATGTCAGAAATTTATTTCTTGTTTGTAATGTAATATCCATCCTACCCAGGATGGGAATATTCTTTGATGTATTGTACTGTTATATATGCTTTGACACTGCATGCTATTGAAATAATGGTTTCATGCCACACTGCACACTCTCACTCTTAGAATATATTAGTCTAGACTTTGGTTTTAATTTATTGCACTTTTTATGCGCCAATTGCATATTATACTTAGTCACCTTCCAGGTGCCGACCATCACACTTTGATTCTAGTATCCACTTGAATATTCGGGTTGAGATGTGTCACAAATAAACAAGATTGTTGTGACGACTACAAATAGACGGCTACATTTTGATTAGCTTACCTCTCAAACTAAATTACAAGCCATATTTATGGAGAACTAAATTTACAAAATCTTAATACGTAAAACACCAAAAATACCCAAACACTAAAATAAATCTAAAATACAAATATTTTCCAACGTCATATCCTTTCTAGATGTTGGATCGTTTCTTTGTCTTAACTTGGAGCAACTTTCATTAATTTCAATTTTTTTTTTATCAAACATGATTTCAATTTCAGTTGCTAATTTAAGCATGGATTTATATGATATTTTCTGTTTTTGGATCTAGAAAGTGTGAGATCAAAGTACGCTTTATAAGTACTTCTGAAATTTGGTGGCAGCAAAGTATTGGGCGGTGCCCCAACTGGCAAGGCACATCGATAACCAATCAAGATTGGTGAGTGGTCCGTCTGTACGGACCGACTCTTAAGCAAACCGAAACCGATTAGATATCATATATGTGCAGCTATTAATTAGACCAGTTGTCACTATTCATGCAGTCCTGTTGTCACTGGTCATTCATGTTACTTTCTATTTGCTAAAGAGTCAGGACTTGTAATTGGACTCTAAAGTTTACGTAACTTGCACATGCAGGAACCAGAATGCGTGTTACTTTCAGTTTACCTTGTAATTTTGACATGCAACTAGCTACATTTTACCTTGGACAGGCATCTGGAGATTCTGGCTGTTGACATTTAAGTAGAGTACTACATATATACTATAAATGATTTAAGCAAATTTAGTAAAGAGGAGCCTTAAGTTCTCATAGGAGCTAAAAGGCATTTGACTGTCGGATATATAAAATTTTCTTCTTTGAATCGTGATGAAAAGCTCTAAGATGATTTTTTTTTTTTTTTTTTCCTCCCCTTGTGGGAACGTTGCTCAAAGTTACCGAGTTCATGGGGCATGTCGGTTGGTGAAATGAGTATAGGGTATGAGATAAGTTGGGAAGGGGCGATCACTTTGACTGGCTCATGTTATATGTAGACAGCCATACTTTATACTATCTGTCGTACACAATAATTTCTCCGAAAGTGACCAAGCTTTGGATTACACATCAAAGTTTGAATTTCCCTGAAAACTCACATGATTATAAACGTGGAAATCCAATGAAACACCCTCAGCTAGAGGGTGTTGAACAGCACTGGGGCTAAGTTTTTAGGGCTTTGAAGAAAGGGACAATATATTGAATACAAACATGCAGAATAAATTCATTGAGGTAAGGAAAGCAACACAAACCTGCCATTCATGGCCCTCATCTAAATTTAAAGGTGTAGGTTAGGTACACTTTTGTCCGAGTTCCCTAGCTGCGGCTTGTCCTCACAGACAACAGAAACAGCTCATTAGTGATTCCAAAGAGCTGTCATTTTCGACGCATACTTTTGCATTAAAACGTCGCTCATCAGAGGCAGAAGAAGTGGACATCTCTTTAAACAAGGACAAGCTTGGAATCTTCAATTCTGAATCCAAGCACAACATAAGTTAACTCTTGGAACGTTTTTACTATGTTGCCCCCTATTTTTCTAATCGAATCCATCCTACAGCTTTAAACTTCCAACGTAAGTGCAAATTTATTTTTCAAACTAAGTTATAAGTTTAAAAAAAGTCTCTCCTACGACAGCCAGGAGAAAAACTTGCTTAGTAAAGTAGGTTTATTCATGTCACATGGCTGTATTTGAGTTGCAAAATAGTAACACTAAAATATTTGGATGTGTCGAAAAAGCTAATGAAAATCATATATTTTACATTTTCTATACAAGTTATTTTTTATCTCTATCGTTTTGCTACTCAACATTACTCTGTGACATGAACATGTAAAACAAATAAGAATTGCATGTTTATTCAATGCGATCAGAGAGATCATTAAAAGGTTATTAAGAGATCGTTAAGCAATAACCGCATTCAATTCCAAGTTAGAAAACTCTTACACAGCCCTGCACAAGTTTCCACATTGGCAAATCTAGTGTCGATCGGAGCTCATTATGTGTGGTCTTGTCTTTGTTTTCTTGCATGTTGTTTGCGGTTTGTGTGTTCGAGTTGGGTTTTGTGTCATTCCAAATTCTTGGGTTGTGTTTTGAAGGCCCATAATTCAGGAGCTAAACTTCTAGTTTGCCAATTTCTCAACTCCCATGGTCTTCTTATGCTGCCTTTGCCACAGTCGCGGTCAAGTCACCCTCAGTCCACACCCACTGCGTTTGACCAAGCCTTGAGCTTTTCCTTACATCAGTTATGGCAAAGAATTTGGCAGACTACTTTTCCCATTTGGTTCGAGGATTTTCTAGATTCTCTTCAATCACAGGGGACTCAAATTTATTAACACGATGTTGGACTTTGTTTACTAGTTCAATTCATGAGTCCATCATCATCTCTTCATGCACCATCGAAATAACATGGAGGAGTCGATGTCCACGATAAACATGCATGATGCATGTTCTTTTGATTAGCTATTTTTTATTTCTATATTTTTTGGTGAAGCTATTATTTTTTTATAAATATATATGTTTGTCACAAAAGCTTAGGTCATTTGATTACGTTTAATAGTATAATGAGCCTAGCGAGTCTAGATTATATCATCCTGCAAGAGAGCATGCACCCAGAAATTGTAACAAATACTTCTAGGTTGAGAATAAATTACATAAAACAGGTTTACCGTTATTGTAGCGTCAGTGTTAATATTCTTATGTCATATATAAGATTTTCTTCATATAATATAATGTTATTAAATTAAAATGCTATGCGTCACTAAATCTATTATGTATAAATTGTTTTTTTATTGGTTACGGAAGATAATACAATCCTTTTAATTGGGGACTCACAGAAAGCATTGTATACCATACCACATGGTACTTTTTTCGGAAAGAAGCCTCCAAATCCGACCAGACCTAGAAAACTTTTGATACAACGTATATGTTGACATTGACCAGGTCTGGTTGGAGCTAGTAGTGGGACCCTAACAACGTTCAAGACAACATGATGCTTTACAATTTATGTTGACCTTGACCAGGTGTGGTTAGAGCTAATTAATTAATCTACATTCAAAGATGGGGAAAAAGAAAAATACATCTATGGTATAAACCCGGTGTGAATTACGATGTGCAACACAATTGTCAATTGTTTTTTCCTAGGACAAATTTAGGATCAAATCATCAATTTGGTTTTTGGAGTTATATATAAGTTAAATTGCATTAGCAAGTCTTTTTTATATTGATCAATAACACGATAATAGTCTAGAAAAAATTAAAATATCTTTTTATATTTTCTAAATCTTTAAAATAGTAAAACTATCGTGAAGAAATTATCAACTGATTCATTTAAAAAAAAAAAAAAAAAATTAAAATTGCAGACTTGAGTCACACTCCCATGGATCTTCCAAACTTATCCAACTCATGATCTCTAGCTACTTGATTGGACACGTCCAATCATGCCCAGTTCAGGGCAGGCAGTCTTATCAGATACCCGGCAACACACGATGCCCTTTATTTAGTTGTTAATTGCCAATGATAAGTCATTGATCTGTATCATTGTAAAGTTGCACAAAAACATATTTTGTTGTGTAAAATCATGTGGATATTTGCACGTCGCCTTTACGTATATTACTGTAGTTATTTCGTGTATATGTTAAATCTGAAATCATACTTATAGTGATTACGACCCATAATCTGTACATACATTATTGATATGTTATAGGGTATGTTTGAAATACTTTTAAAATAATTAAAAGTGTTTTCGTATTCTCTAAATAAAGTGCTTCTGACTATATTCTGCAGAAACAAAAAATACTTTGAAGTGATTTCTAGAAGAAGCACTTGACCATATGTTTGGCAGAAACTTCAAGTACTATTCCAATAAGCAGTTGCACTTTTATTAAAAAGTAAAGTGCTCCTAATAAAAGCGTACACTCTCCAATCAATTGCTTTTGATCATTTTTCGCGTTTTTTGTACACAATGGTCTATTTTTTAGACCGCATTCGAAATATGATTTTCTACTCCTCTCACATATATCGCAAAAGAAATGTTGCAAACAATTTTGCTAACATGGGCTTATTTTCTCCAACTTTGGTACGGCATGGTTCTCCTTTGATTACGGTTCGTGCTGCTTTGTTTTCATATAATGTTTGCTTGCCTGGCTTCTATTTCTAAAATTAATGCATCTCGTCATATAGGTTTGTCTCAACTTTTTCTTTTTCCTAACCTTGTGGTGTTGTTCAACTTATTTTATAGGTTTAGGCCCTTTAAGTTTGGCTTTAGAGGGGTTAGGTTTCATGTTTACCCCTCTTTTCCTCGTATTTTTTTGCTTTCGTTTCTAAAGGAAGGTTTAGGTCCCCCTTCTTTTTTATGTTCCTTTCTCCTTTTCTTGTATTATAATGGGCAAGGTTTATATCTCATCTGGCTAGATGTAAATTCTTTTTTCGTTATTAATAAAATTTCTCTCGTACCACTGAAGTTTTCTAAAAAAAAAAAAAAACAAAGAAATAATTTTGTTTATTCTACTAACTTTTCATATGGTATTATTTCTTGTTCTTGTAAACACGAAAAATTTCCTGAAACAAGAAACAAGAATACGTGTACAAAATATATTTTGTATTAATTAATTTTGGGGTTACAATCTCTTTGTAATTTGATCCTCTGATTCTATCTTCGTAGGGTGTATATTTGTGGATGAGTTGTTGATCCGAAGGGCCGTCGGGGCTTGATCTAAGGATGAACAGTTGATGAATGGGTCTTCAAGGGGCGTTGGGTTTGATCTTGAAGAATGGGTGTATGGGTTTGTTGATTTTTTTGTTAATCCAAAGGGCCGTTGGGGCTTGATCTTAGGATGAACAGATGATGAACGATGAACACTTTCTTCAAGGGCCGTCAGGGCTTGATCTCGAAGGTTGAAGGAAGTTTCTTCAAAGGCCGTCGGAGCTTGATCTTGAAGGGGGATTTGACGAAGAACAAAGAGGGTTTTACTGATCCTTCGGGATTTGCTTGAGAGCTTTTAGAGTTTCAAAGCTTCAAGGTTTTGGTGTGATGTCCTTTTTTTTTTTTTTTTTTTTTTTTAATCACACTTTTGCAAGTGGTGCCGTGCACCATCCTTCCCTTATTTTCTTCTTTGCAATAATTCTGTCGCCACCACCTCTTTTCCTTTTCCTTCTTGACTTGCTAACAGTAGGTTGCAATTTCTTTATGTGTGTGTGTACATTGTTCTGATGATGAGTATGACAGTCTGGCACCGCTGGGTTCTTGGCTGCACTGCATGCGGACCATTTATTTATTTGCATTCATCTTATTATATTCTTCACTGCATGCGCGTTTCTGTTTGCACAGTCATCTTATTACATTCTTCACTGCATGCGGATTGCTATTTGCACAATCACTGCAACATTATTTGCACAGTCGTTGCACTTCATTCGCTTCCCTGGGTTCATGTGCACATATATATATATATATATGTATTTATATGGGATCGAATCGTCACTGCACAACCATTGCACAACCACTGCATTGCCTGCCTTCTTGCATCCCGACTGCTCTGTCCTGCAACCATGCGCTGCCGGTAACCGCACACACTGCTTCCTTGCTACACTGCGTTCTCCACATTTGCTGCCCGTTGAACTGGGTGCTAGACCAAAAAGGGTGGTTGCGAGCGTAGGTTTGAACTGCCAAGGCGAGTTGCTTTCCACTTCTTCAACCTTTGCAGCTCTCTGTGCTATTTGTGGGAGTTCAGTTGCTGTGGATGGGAAGGAGAGGAAACAGTCGCTTAGCAAGTTTCTTTGCACAGCCTTTGCTTTGTAAGGTTTGTTCCTTTTAAGCTGAAGACGATTTTGATATGTACATATATATATATATATATATATATATATATATATATATATATATATTGATTTTGACATGCATTATTATATATATGTACGGACGTTGGGTGTCCCGTGTGTCCGCGCGCCTTATATATATATATATATATATATATATATATATATATATAAGGTGATTGTCCCATAACTTGTCCCGTCACTCCATGTTTGTGCATATATATATATATATATATATATATATATATATATATATATATATGTTGATTGTCTCATCATTGTGCGTATAAAATATGTAATGTGTGTACCCCACTGATGGATTTCCTTATTGTGATGATACGAGGATTGCCTGATGGATTTCCTTAATGTGTGTACCCCACTGATGGATTTCTCTCTGCAATCGCCGAGGATTGCCTGCGAGTTGTCGCTGTTTATTTTGGGCATATCACAAGCTTTCCCAAGATGCTCGAGGTAAATCAGGCGTGAAGATTTCTTCATGGATCCGCTTCTGGTATTGGGAGGACATAAGGTACAAGAAGTCCTTGAAGAAAAGAGGTTGCAACAAAACCACTAAGCCAAAGGGAGACCCATATCCGTCTGGTGTTATTGGTTCAGCTAGGCGCCGTTCCCCTGCCGAGTTGAGAGCGTTTGAGGACCTTGGCATAGCATCAGAGCATGTGGAAGAATCTTACCTAGCTGCTTTCTTAGCTTGTTGGCTTTGTAAGTTTGTTTTTCCAACCGGCGACGTCAACTTTGTTCGTTCTAGGGTTTTCAAAGTTGCTAGCAAGATGGCTGCAGGATAATCTTTCAGTCTTGCTATCCCGATCTTGGCCAACATTTATAACGGTTTGAGTGTTGTTTCGAACTCGACAAACATTGAAGATCGTGCTACGGTTCTTCCCTACCACTATGTGTATGGTTGGTTGGGTGAGTACTTCGGCACTCATTTTTTTTCTTCAACTCTAGACAAGTCGGGGCCTTTGATGACGAAGTATTCTGGCGTGCTTTCTTCGAAGAACCTCAATGATTCCCAGGCGCAAGCACTGTTTAGAAGCTGTGAAGGCTTGAAGATGGACCATCTGGCGAGGGTTGGGTCGATGCGGCGAGGCATCATGGATGATTTGCATCTTCGCTTCTCGGACTTATCTTACCTTATAAGTCTTCGCTCGGGGTATGTTTCTTTGCGGCAAGAAGATCGATGCATTTTCAGCCGTATAGTCCCCACCGTTTCAGCAGGCAATTTGGTTTTGTCCAAAATGTGCCAGGCAAGTTGAAGGAAAAAAACCAATTAGACTCCTTGCAAGCCGTGTATATGCATTGGGAGTTTTGTACCCGTGCATGTACAAATGCTTTTATCACCTGCCGGCCAAAGACGAGTTCAAAAGTAGTCCAGTGACCCATGCTTACGTAAGTTGGTGGTCAAAGGTACATTATGAGAACTTGGGGATGGCAAGTGGTACCAATTCTTTTCATTCACGCCTTGATGTATCAAGGGGGGTTGTTCTGTGGTTCCTACACAACTGATACCTTTTGATTGCGCGAGTGCTGTTACTTTGTAAGATAAACCAGTGGTTTTAGTCCCTTAATGCCCACGCTTGTCTTCTCAACATCTAGATGTATCTGAAGAGGCCGGTGATGAAGTTGATTCGCACGAAGATGGACTTGTTTTTGCGACAGCGTCAACAAGTTTTAAACAAGCGACGACTTGAAGGTGCTCAGGTCGATAACGATGTCAATTTTCGTCATAAGAAGAAAGAAGTGTTTAGGCTCCCTCAACTCGATGGCAGTGTGTCGTTTGAGAAAGATGTATGCATTTTCTTCTCTTTTATGACTTCTTCTGCTTTCATTGTTCTAGCTTTTGTTTTTAACAGCTTTCTTTGTTCTCTTTAGGTTGGGCTTTCTTGTTCTTTTGACTTGGCGACCACATGTATTTATTCATATACGGAGATGCTATTTGGAGGCAACCTACCTACAGGCGGGGATATCGGGGATCCACCTGGTACAGAGCTTGTCTCAAATCCGTCAAGTTTCCCAAGTTTGTCGTGTGTAGGCGGAGGTATGCAAGATCCCGTCATGCGTTCTATACCTTTGCCAGCTAGCTCTGAGATCTCTCTAAGAGGGCCAGACCTTAGTGGTACTAAGTAGCTTATTCATCGCATCAATCTTCGTGCAACATGGATATCAAGAGCCATATTGAGGAAAGGATTTCAAAATGCCTGTTTTAGGACCTTGCGTTGCTTAAAGAGGATTTATTGAAGCTTATTTATGCAATTGCCAATCTTAACGCTGATTCTTCATCCTTGAAGATTAAGATCGCCGAACTTATGGTCGCTTCAACTGAGTATTCTTCCTTGCGTGTTATTTCCTCGAAAAAGTTGAGTCCAGATGTTAGAGCTCACCAGCTTGCAACAATAGACTTGTCACTAACCCAAGGTCGGTCTTCTCAGCAAGCTGCTTCGGGAGATTATCAAGCCATATAAACTTCTTTAGCTTCCGTCCAAGTACGTCTAGATACGTTGATACGAGAGCAAGAACAGTTGGGCATCAAAGCATCACGACTTGAAAGTGTTCTCGGGGAGCGGGGAGCTACACTTTCTCAATGCCAAGAGGAGATTTCATGCCTAGAACAAGAGAAAGACATGGCTATGGATTTGCCCATCTTGTCTCTCATCGAGGTAGAGACTTTGAAGACTTTGGAAGGCTTGCTTGAAGATCGCCTCTGCAGTTTTAGGGACATAGTTTTCGAGTAGTGTCTTCTGCCTTCTATTTTGTAATCAGATTTTTTCCTTCAAAGAAATAAAGTGTTTGCATTCTTTAACTTGCTTTTTATTCTCCAAAGTGTTTGTGTTTTTGTTGATGATATGACTGTACTTGAAGTTTTGAAGTTTCAAGTTGCCTACGTACCCTTGGTTGAGGAGGGATCAAGTCATGACGTAGTTCAAATGAGTGATGTTTTTTTTTTTTTTTTAATGGTGATTTTGGTGATGATTTTGCCGTACACAGTTTATGCTCTTGCGGGCTAGGAGCGTGGTGCGTTTGCTTTAGGGGTAGTAGCGCTTCAAAAATCTGCCGTTGATGGGGCCGATCTTCAAGCCGTCTTCTGCCATGATTAAGTAGGCGCCATTGGTGTAGACTTCTTGTATTACGTAGGGTCCATCCCACTTTGATGTGAACTTGCTTTTTGTCTTGTGAGTTGTAATGATAGGCCTACGCAATGCCAGCACGAGATCTCTGGCTTAGAAAGACCTTGGGCAGACTTTCTTGTTAAATGCCTTGGATAATCGTGCTTGGTAACATTCCAAGTATTGTTGAGCTTCAAGCCTTCTTTCATCCAGCGCTTCCAACTCTTGAAGGCGCAACTTTGCATTTTCTTCATCAGTCAAGCTTTCTTGTATAGCCATCCTTAGTGAGGGGATTTGACTTTCGAGCGGTAGCACAGCTTCCACGCCATATACGAGAGAATAAGGCGTAGCTTGGGTGAGAGTCCTATGTGTAGTCCTATATGCCCAAAGTGCTTCACTTATTCTTTCATGCCAGTCTCTTTTTGTTCGGCCGATTACCTTTTTCAGGAGGTTGCATAACGTCTTGTTGAATGATTCCGCGAGGCCGTTGGCCGGAGCATGATGCATGGAAGACTTGTGCTGCTTGAACTTGTATTTGTCGCAAAGCTCGTCCACAAGTCAGTTGGAGAACTGTTTTCCGTTGTCAGTGATAATGTAACGAGGCATACCATATCGGTGGATGATATGCTCCTTGATGAAATGAACAACAGTTTCCTTTTTTACTTCCCTTAAAGGTATGGCTTCAGCCCACTTGGAGAAGTAATCTGTTGTAGCTAGGATGTAAGCTTTTTCTGCAGATGACTTTGGCGTAATTGGTCCTACAACGTCCAATCCCCATATGTCGAACGACCATGAAGCAACTGTAGGGTGTAATGGTTCAGGCGGTTGATGTATGAAGTTGGCGTGGAATTGGCAGGCTTGGCACCTTTTGGCATGTTCCAGGCAGTCCTTCACCATACTCGGCCAGTAGTAACCTATTCTTTTGAGCTGGAAATGTAGATTTGGCCCAGACTGATGCGCCCCACACACACCTGAATGTGCTTCTTCCATGGCTTGATTGGCTTCTTCTTCACCTAGGCATCTCAGGAGCACTCCTTCAAAAGAGTGTCGGTAGAGTGTTCCTTTGTAGTAAAGGAAGCGAGGTGCTCGTCGACGTATTTCGGAACGGTGTCTAAGATCATCTGGAAGCTTTCCGTGCTCTAAGTAGTCGATCAACGGCTGTCTCCACTCTTCAACATCGACTGGAAGTACTGAGATGACATTTGTATCATCCAGTGACATTTCATTCACGAGCGGAATCACCCATCTTTGGCAAACTGGCACGTCTGCAGCTTCATCTTTTCCTAGTGTCATACTCGAGGCTAGATTGACGAGAGCGTCTGTCATTTGATTTTCCTTTCTTGGCATATGTTCTAGTGTCACGGCCTCGAACTTTTGTAGCAGTTGAGTTGCCAGCAAGAAGTATGGGACGAGATCATCTTTCCTCACCTCATATTCAGTTAAGAGTTGATTGATTATGAGCTTGGAATTGCCATATACCTCAAGAGCTGTGATTTCCATGTTGATCGCCATTTGGAGCCCGATGATCAATGCTTGGTACTCAACAACATTGTTGGAGCATAGCTCACTCAGTTGGAAGGAGTAAGGTAGTATTTGCCTTTGTGGCGACATGAATACTACTCCTGCCCCCGCTCCGTCTGCTCGTGCAGATCCGTCGAAGAACATCGTCCATGTCGAGAAGATGTCGATGTAGAACACCTCCTTGTCAGGCAAGTCGTCTGAGATTTTCCAATCAGCCGAGATTGGATGATCGGCAAGGAAGTCTACTAGCGCTTGTCCCTTGACGACTTTAGCTGGGACGTAGATGATCTCATATTGATTAAGAAGCAAAGCCTATTTAGCGAGTAGCCCCGTCAAGACTGGCTTGGACATGACGTATTTGACAGGGTTGGCTTTAGCAACCAGGTGGATGATGTAAGCATGCATGTAATGTCTGAGCTTCTGAATGGCAAACACCAAATCGAGGTATATCTTTTCTATTGGGGAATAGTTCAACTCAGCACCGGTGAGAGTTCGACTGAGGTAGTAAAGTGCTCATTCTTTCTGGGATTCATTCTCTTGTGCCAAGAGTGCTCCGATTGAATTTTCCTGAGCAGCAATATACAATATGAGCAGTTTCTCGGGTACAGGTGCCCCCAGGACAGGTGGACTTGACAAATATTTCTTTATGCTTTCAAAAGCATTATGGCATGCTTCGTCCCATACGAATGGAACATCTTTCTTCATAAGGCGACTAAACGGTTGACAACGCCCTGCGAGGTTGGAGATGAAGCGTCTGATGAAGGCTAGCCGTCCTTGTAGACTTTTCAGCTCGTGCAGGTTTCTTGGCTCGGGCATACTTTGAATGGCCTTGATCTTTGATTGGACCACTTCAATACCACGATGCTTGACGATGAAGCCGAGGAATCTTCCAGAGGTGACGCCAAACGCACACTTTAACGGGTTCATTTTGAGGTTGTATTTTCGCAGCCTTTCGAACACTATTCGCAAATCCTTCAAGTGGTCTGATCTTTTCTTTGTTTTAACCACCACATCATCTACGTAACATTCTACGTTTTTGTGTAGCATATCATTGAAGATTTTCTGCATTGCACGTTGATACGTAGCTCCAGCGTTCTTTAGACCAAAGGGCATCACCTTGTAGCAGTAAATACCTTTTGGAGTACGAAAGGTTGTTAGTTCCTCGTCTTCGAGGGCCGTGCGAATTTTATTGTACCCAGAAGAGTCATCCATGAATGATAATGCCTTATGGCCAGTGGTTGCATCCACCATGATTTCAATGATTGGCAAGGGGAAGTCATCCTTTGGGCAAGCATCGTTGAGGTCCCGGAAGTCTACGCAAACACGTATTTATCCTGATTTCTTAAGGACAATGACGATGTTGAAGATCCACTTGGGGTATTACACTTCTCGAATAAAGCCTGCTTCGATTAGCTTGTCGATCTCGACCTTGATTTGTGGGATAAGCTCAGATCGCTAGCGTCTTTGAGTTTGTTTTATCGGTCGTGTTCCAGGCCTGACCGCAAGATGATGAACAACGATGATAGGGTCCAGGCCGGGCATTTCTTTGTAGGTCCAAGCAAAGACGTCTTTGTACTCTAACAACAGCTGATAATACTCCTCTATCTCATTCGTACTTAATAACGCACTTACGAAGATAGGTTTTGGTTCCTTGTTTGTACATAAGTTGAGTTCCTTGAGATTATCAACCATGGCTTGCCCCCCATCTTCGAGCTGTGGTAGTGCAGCAGTGACATCTTCCTCGGGGATTTCGTCTTCTTTACCTTCTTGAACCGTGATGTGGAAAACATCTTGGACCTCCTCTTTAGTGCTGTCTTCTCGAGCTTGTTGGCATAAGGATTGTTTGGTGTAGATGATAGTACGCCTTCTTACTTTCAGTGGTCCATTTGTGTTGACCTCTAGGATTGTTTGGCGCTTCATCCTTGAAGGAATCAAGCTTCGAACGTCGCCTTTTTCTGTTAACCCATCGAGCTTTTCTTCCTTTGGTGTTGTCTTCCTCTTTCTAGTTTTCAAATCTTTCTGAAGCTGATCGTCGTAGAGGAGAGACAGTTGTGTTGCTTTGTTTCTTAGGCTTTAACAACCTTTCAAAAACAGAGCTTTGGGATGTTGGCGCGTTAAGCCTCTTGAAGACAGAGGTTCGGTCTTGACCACCAATGCGATTAAGTACTGAAATTCTGGAGCTTGAATGGCTCATCCTATCGAAGACCTACGTCCGACGGGCGGGTTTAAGCTCTTCTTGGTCTTGTTCAATGCTCACGCTGACGTATTAAGCGTTAGTGTTTTTCGCTCTGTTTGAAATCATCACAGGTGCATTTGGTGTGAAGCCAAGTCCGGCTTTGTTGTTGTCAACTCCGTAACCATGCTCTTTCAACTTCTTTTGAGTTTTGGTGAGGTTACATTTTTTGTCATTGACAGTGTTTGAAACCTTCTTTCCAGCCGTAGCAGAAGAAGCGAAGTCGTACCCGGCCTTCAACATGAGTTTGTAGGCGTTTGGGTCGAAACCTTCCTCGGTCCTCTTGGTTGGAAGAAAGCTTGATTCCACCTTTTTTGGTAGAGCTTTTATAAAGCCTTGTGGTAGTCTTGCGACCTTAGCACCCCCTAGCTATGTCAGAGGCAAAACTACATTCATCTTGAGCAACTTCACATTATCCGTGTGCCAGTGTGTGTCGACTTTTCGTGTTCCAGTTTCGAATGGAGATTGACCATTTTTTCTTCTTGACATCAGGATATATCGGAATATGGGCGCGTTCGGTCCTTCTGAAGGCATCCTACTCCCTTTGGTTGTTGCAGGTTTAGCCAACTCGTCATCGTCTTTGCTTGAAGATGGCACGACTTGCTCTTTTTGCTTTTTAGGCATGACTTGCCACTCCTGCTTTTTAGGTGCTGTTTTGCCCGTGGATTTGATCTCTTCCGGAAGAGCTTCGGGTACCATGTCTTCTTCCATGTAGAACTTGGCGTCTGCAAAGTGTGATTCGGCTTCTGTGAATGGCTTGGTGTCACCTTGGATCACCTTCACTCCTTCTCGGTAAAATTTTAGGCATTGGTGAAGGGTGGACAGCACTACCCCATTTGCGTGGATCCAAGGTCTTCCTAGGAGCAAGCTGTAGGAAGTTCTTGCATCAATCACGTGGACTATCGTGCTTGATTTGAGCTCACCAATGGTCACTTCTACTCGGATCATGTCCATCGCCCTTTGTCCTTCTTGGTTAAAACCCTAGATCAGCAGACGACTCAGGGATAATTCATTCACCTTGATGCCGATTATGGTCATTGTTGATTTTGGCATGATGTTTATGGCCGATCCACCATCCACAAGCATGCGGTTGACTTTGTATTCCCTTACGTACCCCGAGATGAAGAGATGACGGTTGTGAGGCTTTGATCCCAGCAGTAGGTCTTCGTCAGTGAAGTTAATTGCGTTATGGGTGACACAACATGTGGCACATTCATGTGGTTGAAGCTTCGAGCCTTCGTCGTTACTTTCTCGCACTTCATGGTCGCCGAGACTTACCAAGACTGCTGCTAGTGCTCTTCGCATCCTTTTTGGCAATTGTAGCGCTTCCTTGATGCTAAAGTGTGTTGGCAGACATTCTTCGGGGGTGAGGGTCTTTTCTACCTCAGTGGCGATAGCTTTGCCTTTTGAGGGATTTTCTATTTCTACTTCAACTATGTGATAGGCCACGGTAGTGCAATGTTGGAAAAAATCATTCAGGAAGTACTCGTGCAAGGAAACGGGAATGCGTGGCTCCTGCTCCATAGGTTCCCCAACATATGTTGTCTTATCATCATTTGTGTTTCTTTTAGGCTTCGCATTGTTGCGGCCGTGGTGATTTTTTCTTTGTTCCACCTTTGGCTGTATGACTTGTGGTCTTGGTTTCCTTGTCTTTTTGTAGGTTACCAATGTCCATCATTCTTCATCATCGGCATGTGCATCTTGGTTGCTTCCCCCCAGTGATGGTTGCGTAGGAGGTGCCGTGCAGCTTGAGTATTCACGGGAATGGTCAGGTATCGCTTAGAGAGGCACAGGATCGAACAATCCAAACACAATTGTAGTGGTATGCGTTGCAGCTGTGTTCTCAAGGTCGAGCTCAATTTTCCCTTGCTGTGCTAGCTTCATGATGAGCTCTTTAAGAACGAAGCATTTGCCAACAGGATGGCTCACAATACGATGGTACTTGCAGTACCTAGGATCGTTTATGCGATTCATTTCTTCAGGACGCTTACATTCGGGTAGCTCAATCACCTTTTTTTCCAGCAAGTCATCTAAAATGACAGCCATGTCAGAGTCAGGAAAAAGGTACGTTTTCTGTTCCAACTCTCTCAATGTGCTCTTGTATCTGTCTTGGGTGCGAGAAGGCTCACATTTCTTTATCTCCTTCGCTTTCTTCTTGGGGGAATCTTAATGGGTGCTGATGAGGTCTTGATGGGGGTAGTGTTGACGGTGAAAGCTTCCTTAGCGGGCTTCTTCCCAGTCTTGTCTACATTTGGGGCGAACACTTTATCCTTCTTGAAGTTAGTAATCGACTCATTTTTCCCGTGATTAGCAATACTCAGCTCCATGTCGTGGGAACGAGTTGCCAGCTCTTCGAATGTTCTTGGTTTTATGCCTTGGAGGATGTAATGCAACCCTCAGTGCATGCCTTGAACGCACATCTCAATGGCAGAGGTTTCAGAAAGCCGATCTTTGCAATCCAGACTTAAGGAGTGCCATCTATTGATGTAGTTGACGACAGGTCAGCTCTAGCATGCTTACAGTGCGGCGAGTGCTGTAGAAGCGGTTGAGGAATTCCCTTTCTAGCTGGTCCCAACTGTTGACAGACTCATGTTCGAGGTCAGTGTACCAGTAAAAAACGTTACTTTTCAGGGAACGCACGAATTGTTTGACAAGGTAGTCCCCCTCTGTCCCAGCATTGTTGCAAGTTTCAATGAAATGGGCGATATGTTGCTTCAGGTTGCCTTTTCCATCAAACTGCATGAATTTTGGGGGCTGATAACCCCTTGGCATCTTCAAAGCATCAATCTTCTTGGAGTAAGGCTTTGAGCACAGTACGGAGTCGTGTGAGCTTCATTCGTACTGTGTCTTGATAGTGTTTGCAATCATCTCCTGTAGCTGCTGGATAGAGAGAGATCCCATGAACGCCGTTGCTTGGTCTAGCTTCAGATTCTCTTCGACTTTCTCCGCTAGACGTTCATCTTCTTCGTCGACTTCTTTCGTCGGGCCGCTCATCTAGTTGGTTGACAAGTGTGGCAATCTGCAAGTCCTTCTCTTCCACAGTCCATGTGAGCTTTGCGATTGCTTCATTCATCTGAGCTAGCTGCTCCTCGATTGAAATTGCTCTAGTGGTCATGACTTGCATGGTTGTACTGCCGCTCGAATCAGCGTCGGAGAGTAAGGACTCTGAGTATTTCCTCGGGCTCTCACGTCTTGACGCCCTTAGAGAGGCTAGGGTGATCACAGGCTCGTGCCTCAGGTGCTCTTGTTCTTTTGACAGAGTTAATGCAGGGGTGGAAGCCGCGGCAAAAAGTGCTCTTGCCTTACTTCGGGTTGTGATGCCCGAAATATCACCAGTTGAGGTGATAATGTCCTTGTTCTTCGCTTTGATTGCGGGAACAGCTTGATCCTTTCTTGATGCCATTTGCGTTTTTCGATGATTTGAGGATAGAGATGAGAGGTAGAGATGTCCCACCGGGCGTGCCAAATTTGTAAACACGAAAAATTTCCTGAAACAAGAAACAAGAATACGTGTACAAAATATATTTTGTATTAATTAATTTTGGGGTTACAATCTCTTTGTAATTTGATCCTCTGATTCTATTTTCATAGGGTGTATGTTTGTGGATGAGTTGTTGATCCGAAGGGCCGTCGGGGCTTGATCTAAGGATGAACAGTTGATGAATGGGTCTTCAAGGGGTGTTGGGTTTGATCTTGAAGAATGGGTGTATGGGTTTGTTGATTCTTTTGTTAATCCAAAGGGCCGTTGGGGCTTGATCTTAGGATGAACAGATGATGAACGATGAACACTTTCTTCAAGGGCCGTCAGGGCTTGATCTCGAAGGTTGAAGGAAGTTTCTTCAAGGGCTGTCAGGGCTTGATCTTGAAGGGGGATTTGACGAAGAACAAATAGGGTTTTACTGATCTTTCGGGATTTGCTTGAGAGCCTTTAGAGTTTCAAAGCTTCAAGGTTTTGGTGTGATGTCCCTTTTTTTTTTTTCTCTTGATGGAGAAGGCTATTTATAGGCCAAGAGAGTGAATCACCACCATCCATTTTTTTGGTGAAGTGAGTGGAGTTGGTAGGTGAAGTAAATGTGTAATGTAGGTGAAATGAATGTGTGATGTAAGTGAAATGAATGTGTGATGTAAGTGAAATGAATAAATGTTGTAATTTTAATACATTGGTTAACATTTATTTCACTGAAATTTCGGTGTCTACAGTTCTATAGTTGGAAGCTGGAATTCCTGCTTCCGAATTAACTAAAAATATTATATAAAAAAAAGGTTTCTTAAAAGAAAAAAAAAAGAACAAGAACAAAGAAAATTGGTTTTTATTAATCAAAACTATAGATAAGTTACATGGGCACATATACAACGTCACGACCTCTGAGTCTGACGAAGCACACAAAGACACCTTCCAAGTCCCACATCAGAGCAAGTTAAATTCAAACACCACCCCACTACGAAACCGGCCTTTGCAGATCCCCTCGCGTCTCCTCTCTCTTACTAAAATATCACTTTCACATGCTAAGCTTATTGCTAGTAGCCAATTTTTACTAATTTCATGATTGTTGAAATATTTAATTAAATCCCCTTCGAATCATTGACTTGCTCTCTCCTCTGTTAAATATTTCATCTCACCACATTTCTTCCTCTTTATATCTGTCCCTTGCCCTTTTAGTTCTGACTATTAATGTATAACTTGATAGATAACTACTACTTAAAATTCCCAAACATCATCATAAACCCAGAAGATCTCCCGTATTCTTTCAACTCCCGTGTTCTTCCTATCGATCTTCACCTTCATCGGCATGGATTATTCACCAGGAAAATCTCCAAGAAGAGAGCTTCAACTCCAAGGTCCACGTCCAACGCCTCTCAAGATACACAAAGACTCTCACAAGATCAAGAAACCTCCAGTTGCACCACAACCGTCACAACAACCAAACCAGCAGCAGCAGCCCCATCACTACCAGCAGCCACGTCAACCGGTCATAATCTACACGGTGTCCCCGAAGGTCATCCACACAAACCCTAGCGAGTTCATGGATCTTGTCCAACGCCTCACCGGCTTACCACCATCGAATTCATCTACTGCATCTTCTTCCCCGCCTAGTAATAACAATATTAATCCTCCAAATTACGATAACTATAATAATCCTCCAGCTCATGATGATCAAGGGATGAAGAAAGCTAGTACTGCTCAAGATGTTGTGGAAGAAATGGAAATTATGGATGGTGGTGGTGGCGGTGATGGTGATGATGATGGTGATGGTGGTGTGAGGCAAAGGGGTATGTTTCCAGGGATCTTGTCGCCTGGGCCCGCTTCGCTTACTCCGATTCCTTCAAACTTCTTCTCTCCGCCGGCGGATAGCTTCTTTCATGATTTGAGCCCCGTGCTCTATGGCAACAGGAACTTCATAGAAGGTAGTTTCATGCCTAGTCCGTCAAACTTCTTTTCCCCGTCTACATCCATGGACTTATTCAACAATTTTCCATATCAATAGTTTTTCTCATTTATTTTCTTGTTATCAAATTCTTTTACTTCAAAGAAAGAATGGGAACATATTGTAGGAGAATTATTCAGAGATGTGGATTCTCTTAGTTTAATTTCTTGGAGATTTCTGGGTTTCTTGAGGTTCTTTTTTTTTAGCAGAGTTAGAGGGTTGAATTTCATTGGTGAAGACAATAGAATATTAAGGGATTGAGCTGGAATTTTGATTTTCTTTTTGGTGGGAAGGCAGGTGGGAAAGTTATTGCTTAGTAGTTAGTTTAATATTGTGGACCATAAGATGGAGAGTGCCTAGCTCTCATAATCTTATGATACCCATCCTTGTGTTTTTTATACCATTTCTTGTCATGTTCCTTTGGCATGTAATTTCCAATACATATATAGTTGACCTTTCTCATTGCTCTTTTCAGTTTGTTTTCTCTGTGCTGTTGAACTAACTTATACTAATGCACTTTCACATCCTTCTGCTTGCAACACACATATAGCAATCGCAAGTATAATGTATAATTGTACATGTATGCATGTTTCTTTTGTATACATAAAAGCAATATTTAGGGAGAGAAAATCGAACATATACAAATGCACACACATATTAGTTATTGATAAAACTTGACATGAAAATTACAAGGAAATTTTGTTTTTCTTGAAAAGTATAGCATATCATATATGCATTGTTAGCTGTCAACAATTGAGTTGTAATTGATAACTCATTATATTTACGCTATGTTTGGCCAAAAGAATTTCAAAATTTTAAAAGATTGAGGTCAAGTTAGTAAGTAATGAATTATAGAATGTTAGATAGATGGATTAAAAAATGAACTCCATGAGCATTAATTGCAAAGGCATTGTATGAAGGATTCGTAAATGCCTTACTCAAACAAGTGATTTGCAAATCCCCTCGCATGTCTTTGTAATGCTCACGAAGTTGATTTCTAATCCTTCTAACATTTTGTAGTTCATTCCCTACTAACTTGGCATCAATCCTTAACACAGCCTTAAGTATATTGAATGTGGAGGTGAATGAGTTTTCCCTTTGACAGCATTAGTCAAATTACACATAAAGAAAATTTATCCTCTTCCGATCCTTCAATTTTGAGGGATTATAAAGTTTCTTAGTGAGTAATCATCTTCTACTTTAAATTGTAGTATCAAGTTGAACACAATTTTTTCATTTCAGCCTTGCACATTTCTTTTCTCCCCTCTTCTCTTGTAAACACCAATACCTGACAAATTATACTTGAAAAAGAAGAAGAAAAAAAATACAAGGGAGACTTGTCCCAATTTCTGTGCGCGACAAAAAAACACAAGAAATGTCGAAACAACTTTGTGATGTTTCAGCATATGCTTTGAATATAGTGAGATATTTTTCAATCCAATCCTAGAAACAAAGCCTATAATAAAGAATTGGTATCATCCAACTATTAAGGAAGGTCGCAACAAGTAAAAAGTTGTGTGAAGTACACGAAGGGTCTTTCAACATATTTAGAATACTGTGAGTTATATTCCAATCCAACCCTTATCATCATAGAGGGATGTATCGAATCCTGGACTTGTACCAATTAAGAAGAAAAATATCATTAAGCTTAATTTCTCTTTTTTTCTTGCTCCCAAAATTTATGTACAAAAAAAAAAAAAAAAACTACGCAGCTGGCGGTACCTCTATATGATTTAGGGAATTTTACACAAATGACACTAACTGAATCTTATCATTTTTGTGTTTTTACCAACTGCGACTACAAAATAACAGTTAATTACCTAGCTAGGCTTGAAACACAATATGCTACATTCAATTACCTACCATGCACACTTTTGTTTTGTTAGTCGCGTGACTTGCATAGTCTCAACTTTTTTAGGTCAATTTCGTTAATTTACAAGCAGTAGCAGAATAAAAGTGAAAAGAAAATTCTTATTCTTATTATATAGCGAATTGTTATTGACACTTCAATAGAATAATGATGATTTTTTATTATGAAACAGAAGCTAATATTATAGAGTTTTGGAACATTCTAAAAATTGCAATTTTGCATGCATGCATGGGACTATGCCCAGGTTATTCAAATGGAAAAATAAAATTGAAAATGTTGTATGGCCAATTCATCCCTCCATAAATCTACCGACCGGACCCGAGCAAAAATTGTTAATGGCCAGCCAAGCTAACCCTACGAAGTACCAAGAACAAAATGCCTTGTGGCTTGTGCTTTAATTACTTCAACCTTGAATTTTACAGACTCCTCAAAACTCCAGCACTAATTTGTATTCTCCACGAGTAGTCCAGGACTCTCCAACCACACCATATAAATATAAATATATGAGAAAATGCTAAGGGGACTATCTCAAAAGTATGACTCTCTATAAACTTTCTGCCGCCTCACAGTTTAACATCAATTCTCATACCAATATTATAAAATATGGTGCAAAAAAAATGAGGTGACAAAGGATCCATGGTGAGTCTCCTTAACATTTATCTAAAGGGTAATGCTAGGGAGACTAAATTTTGTAAACCAAATGCTAAGGTTGTTGATGATTGGATTATTACTTAACTATTGATTAACATGTTTATTTCTTATTAGTGACACATCATTTGGTTTGCAAATTTGGTTGTACTTAACATTATCCTTCTCTCTCTCTATATATATATATATATGTATATATATGTGTGTGCGCGCGCGCGCATGTGTGCATGTGTGTGTATGTGTGTGTATGATTAATCTGACTTTTACAGATTAATTTTACTTTAACTAATAATAACAATGTGATTAATCAAAGAAGTTTCCTAGATTTGGTATTTTTGACTACGTAAAAGTAAACTCCTTCACTTGCTCACTTTATTATCGCTTCCCTGTAGAAGATTAGAATAAAGTATTGCCGTTAATTATCTGGTGCCTAACGAGACATCCATTTTCTGAGGCCTCAAAGTCAACATATTCATTTGCGTGCTTGGTATACTTTTATTTTTAATAATTTTATTCTAAGTATCGGATAACAATGCTTGGAGTGGTTAAGTGCACATAATTAAGGATAGATTATTCCACAAAAGATCAATTTGTAACATTAATTGTTGAAAAAAAGAAGTTGCATTTAGGTTGGCGGCCTCAACAGGCTGGATTAATACAGAAGTCCAGGTTAGACATCAGCCTTTCTTAACCTAATACACGGATATACAGACACGTGCAAGTTATATAACTATAACTACAAAGAAAGGATACTATTTGTTTCACGATAGATGATAAAAGAATAATATATATATATATATATATATATATATATATTTATCGGCTTGAAATAATGAAAATAATAAAATCTCCAACATTAAGTTAAAATGATGTAGATTTTAGTTATCAATATTGGACCGACTAATCTCCTACATTAAGATAAAAAAGAAGTTCGAGTCTCTCATCTCTCACCGACTCTCTCATGGATCTTAAGATATCGTCATTCAACATCGCAAATAGGAATGGGGGCAGGAGATGGCCAACTAAGACTAGTGGTGGCAGTAGTTATAGTAACGGTGGCGGTGATGGCAATTGTAGTATAGGTACCTTGATGCTCATCGGTAATTGTAAATTGAGTTCCATCTCCTTAAACGCAACATCTAAAGAAAATAACAGCTCTTCACGGTGAAACTTGTGTGTTCCCAATGTGAAAACTATATATTGTGAGACTCTGCACTTTGATAGTCTGATGTCATGGTACGCCTAATCAACCAATAATTCACGTATTAATTGAAGAAAGAATACTTCGGTTTAAGTTTGACATATCTATAAAGTGTTCTTAATTTAAGTTGATAGTCGATCACATGAGCATGATGACGGGTATGACTATACTGTCAGTAACAATTCCACTTATATATTTACCTATACTTAAACAAACCAAAAAAAAAAAAGTGTTAAAAAAGTTATTAACAAGCAGGGTTAGGGCAAGTAACCAATATTCAAAATTATGCAAGATTTGAGTACCCTAGACACAATTGTTTCATCAATTACCTTTTTTAAACAAAGTGTGGTATGACAAATGAGACACATGCCTTGACCATTAAGGCCTATTTCCTTCTAGTTGCGTAGACTATGAGAAGTGAAAATAATAACATTAGTATTTTGGATCGTTTATAACATGCTGAAAAGGACTGGCAACAACTATAGCACTATGGCTTTGACAATTTTTCATTTATCACTTGAATCTCGCACTCGGCATTCCTTCTTTCTTTTCAATGTTTTCATACTGTGACGAGAGAGAGAGAGAGAGAGAGAGAGAGAGAGAGAGAGAGAGAGAGAGAGAGAGAGAGAGAGAGAGAGAGAGAGAAATGACATGTAAATTTCTCTCCTTCCTGGCAGCTTCGGCGGATCATCCTTTACTTAAAGCTTCTGGAGTTTTTCTTTTGTGGCCACTCTTGGGCCTCTTTATTTTGACCTCATTGGGTGTGGGGTGAAGCCCATTTATGTCCTTGTACGTAAATATTGCAGGAGACAAAAACTGTAGTAAATCTCTCCGCACATTCTTTTTTAAGGTATTGAGATCCTCTCCAGATGTCAGAGTCTACGAATCCAACAATCCGGACACTTTAAGACAGATATATAAACGTTGGTGAAAGATTGTGCGTGAAGTAAGCCAATAGAATGGGCTCATGGGGCTGCATGACTTAAATTCAAGAATTTGGATTACTGAGTCTGTCGACTCCAAAGTGTGAGATTCAGAGAGGATCTCAATCCGGTTTTAAGAAGTGCTGATGTGCATTATTTGGACCCCAACCATACTTTGTTAGGTGGTAAACTGTAAAAACTTTTAGTTCATGGTAGTATTTGCGCACTTACCTAAAAGTCCGAGTGCCATATGTACAGATTTCACAATTAGTTTTCATTCAATGGGAACAAAGCTGCCCTAAACATGACAGGCAGGACAGGAGGTCTAGCACTAAAAACTACATCCATGCATCACTAAAATTAGTAGCATCTTGAAGTTAAACTAAACATAATATACAGGGACTCTGCCCGTAACAGGTTAAGGGCTTCGCAACGTCTTTCTCCCCGACACCAACACTACTATTTGTTTACTGTCGAAATTGCTTTGCCCTAAATACTCCCCACAAATAAAACTTTGTCTAAAATCCTACAACCCGATAAATTCAATCATGTTATTAACTTGTCCAGAAGAGCTATAAGATTTTTGTTTTCTTTACTTGTGAAAGGAAAGGAAGTAGAAAAGCTACAAACAAGCAGAGATTTCGGGACTCACTTCGATACTGCTCTGGCAGTATAACTGACGTGAAAACTAAGAGCTCAGCATCCTCCAGCACAGCTCCCATAGCTAAATCATCCTGGATCATGCTAACCACCAGGGTATCAAAATCCTTCTCATCTCTGTACCAAAAAATAAAAAGAAAAGGGATGTTGCTTAAATCCAATCCAAACAGGAAAAGTAGATGGAAACAAGAAACACGGTCAAATTTATCACCTTTCGTTATCAGGAAAGAAATAAAGAGCAATACTCTGATCGTTAGGTCCACACTTCTCGAAAGCTTTGGGCCACACATCTGTTCTATTAACCAGTTCTGGAAAAAGCAGCAACGGTAGCAATTCTGCCTCCTCACGTACTTTAGGACATGCTAAGCTAGAAAGATGGGCTACAAGTCCACTAACAATGTTGAAGTCTTTGTTGAATATGCTGAGACTTCCCCTGTCATTTAGACAAAGCATCTCACTGTTATACCCTGCATTAGATGTGCTTGAACACGTTCACCATAACTCAAAAGAGTCGGAAAGCAAAAAAAGTTTTACCTCCAGATTGGATCAATAATAGGCTGTGCAGCAACATAACAAATGATTGCTGAGATTTTTAAAGGGTTGCAAGTAGTAACTAGAGAGGTTTCCACAGATTTGCCAACGTCATCGGAGGAATTGAATTCATCCTTATGAACCTCACTGCACCGACCACCAAGCTTCTGACCATTATCACAATCATTACTACCCTCGGCCTCATGTTCAGGGGTACTACCTTCACATATCTGCACCTTTGTGTTAGCCCCTTCATATACCTTCATGTTAGGCCCTTCACATATCTGCACCTTCATGTTAGCCCCTTCACATTTCCGCACCTTCTTTTTAGCCCCGTATATAGGTAAAGTCTTTCTGTTACTCTTCTTTTTCCTCCTCTTCTTAAACTTCTTGTTAAGACAAATTTCCGTGGATCTTACTGATTTATCAATTCTAGAAGGTTTTACAATCTTTGGATCACAATCCTCACAAAGCCAAGTCAGATCTTCATCAAAAATATTTTGTGCTGGTACATTAAGGCAATAACTGGAAAACAGAAATAAAAGAGAAGATTCGTCAATCAACCAGCAGCACATGCAGAACCAATTACAAAAATATTGAGGGTTCGAAGTAGGTCACTTTGTGTGCTCTTATATTTGTACATATGATTTCAAGGACTGAACCCAAACTTCAATAACCAGGAAATGAGCATATTTTAGAATATTGTGGCACATATATAACAGTATTGTCACATCTTTTTAAGGGGACTGAAAAAAGAAAAACAAAAGCACAATTGAAACAAGTTATACCGATGAAGAGCATAATTCTGGCACTTGTCAAAGTAAAGCAAAGCATCTTCGATACCTTGTCCCACACGTTTGACAAACAGTCACCTGCATCTAGTACACCATAATCAACGTTAGCGTTTTTCTTCCCTATTTATTAATCAATCGGCAGAAAATAACAACAATCGGAAGTCCCACAGCCCAAACCAAATATATACTTGCAAAATACTAACTGCATATAAGCAACCAAACAGAAGAAGCTTAAAGTATAAAGTGATGTGGATGTAAAGAAGCTTAAAGTATAAAGTGATGTGGATGTAAAATATAAATTTCACCCATTCAACCCTTAATCATATGAACAATCCAAAGTTCCAAAATTAAAAAAACAAATGTTTCCGTTCACCCTTAATCTTTGAATCAGCCAAAAAGGTGTGATTTCACAAACCTTGACATTTAGACAAAGATTACCATTAAAAACATCTATTTAATACCCCTGAATCAAATAACAACTGCTACACCAATGAACCAATAAACCCATTTTTATTGTATACGAATTGGAACAGTGGAAGGTTACGAATTGCACACACATATAAATGCTAATATATCAGCCCCAACAATTAGCAACACAAAATCTGATAAAAACAGTCAATCAAATCAGAAGTCTTCTTTATTCCCCCTTCCCCTATTGACTGATAAAAGAGGACATAACCACATCAAGCACCGCAAAATTTGGACAATAATGGTAAAAAACGGTGATTCTCAAACACCTGTAAATATAGGGGTTTGATATCCACAAATCTTTTTTTATTTTTCACACACCTTTGTTAATTTCTGTCATTTGATCTTTTTTAATTCAGTCGATCCAATGCCCACAAATTAAGAGGGTGTGTATGAAGTAAAAAGGGGGTGTGTGGATAGCACACCCCTAAATATAATGCATGTTATGCAGTTTAACTGGAGAATGTACAACTACTAAAAGTGAAAAATTAGAACCACTAAAGTACAGGCAGGTATATTGTAATCTGATTAACCATCATTCTCCCAAATCTTAATACTTTCGCCGTCATCAAGTCAGTTGGGTTTTTTTTATTTTTTTTTATTTTTTTAACTATTGGGTTTGAAGTGTTTTTCTTTACAGATCAAGTACCATCATCTTTTAGGATAATATACTCACTGAATTCGTTACTCACTTGTAAATTTCGGAAAAGAACCAAATAGTTTCAAAATGAAAGCGAAAATATGGTACAGCACATGCACACTGCAGATATAACAGTCAAAATATGGTACAGCATATATACCAGTCTCTACTTTAGACAGTCAAAATATTAAAAAAAATTAACATAATGAACCATCGTTGAATGACGTCCTCACTAAAACGCAGCATAACATATGTCAAATCTACTCCTTTCCCGATAAAACCGACATCTTTTTGGCCACAAAACTTAAAGGAGGAGACCAATCGACAAAGTTCAAAAGCTAAAAGGTTTTCGCTTTGCCAATGGCACAAAACCAGATCACCCACCACTTCACTCTCGAAAACTTTACTTCAAAAAACTGCATTTTGCCCTAAAATTCCATAATTCTACTCCCTCAAACACCCCACCAGAGAGTTCCTACTAACTTAACCTAGGCCCATTCAAGTCTAATAGTAATTGGCAGATCCAAACTTTCAAAAAGAAAATTTCAAAAAATCAAACAAAAATTACAAAATTCAATTGAAAAATGCAAGAAAAATGAACTGGGAATTGGGCAAAGAAACATACCATAGTTCGCCAGTAGCTCAGGAGTCCGACATGCAAGTGAAGCGCCTCAATTTTCAGGGAAATTGACTGCAATGCGAGGGTTTTACACTATGTTTGGATGAGGGAAATAAACATAGAATTTTGGTAAAAGTTAGAATTTATAAATTGATAGGCACCAATTCTCTTGTTTGGATTCATAAACATAGAAATTTAGAATTTCCGCGTGGAAAAAAAACTTGGAATTTGGGACCTCCAAATCCCAAGTTCAAATTCCATGTAAATAGGTGTCATTTCTCAATTTCTATGATTGATAGTTTAAAAATAACAAATTCCGTATTCAATTCTATTGTTCTTTTAGGTTAACCAAACAAGAAAATTTACAAATTCTAGAAAATAAGATCTCGTCATTTCAATTTCCGTCATTTTTAAATTCCTTAATAATTTTAAATTTCTTCACCCAAACATAAGGGAAATTTAGAGCGAGAATGTGAGGTAATTAGGGTTCGGAAGGGGCCATCTTTCTCTCCAGTCAAACAATGAATCCAAATTAGTCAGGAATTCCTTCTTCTTTTTTTTTGTCAATTATCAGTCAGAACAACTCAGAAGATATACAGTTGAACTCAAGACACACGTCGAAACGAGTGGTCTTCTCAAAACTGCTTCCGCAAGAAGCAATGGGGAGCTCTCGATGGAACTTTTGAAAGGCCTAAATTAACCCCTATATAATATACAAATTACAATACTTACCCTAACTTGGCTCTCTTTGGCGTCTTGGGAGCAGACTAGATTTTGCTGTGTGTTTCTCAACCAGTGAAAATTTTTATTTTTGTGAATGCTTCAACTTTTAGATTTATTAATGGGAAACTTATTCAAAGAACAAGACAGTTGCACGTTAATCAAACAGAATTGTCTTTGTTAGTATTTCAGTTAGAAAATTGATCAGGGAAAACAGTTTATTGGAGAAGTCTGAATCGAGCTCTTACAAGTAATAGGTAGTACAATTCATCCAACGGAGTATATGAGCCTTCCGGAGCCACCCTCGATGTCGAAAGACTCGTTCATCGCTGTGAAATTCGATACCAGGTTTGATCCTATGGTCGCTGACCTCAGTGGTTACCACATTGGTACTGATGTGAACACGGTTGTGTATGTTGCCTGTGTCGATGTTGTTTTAAGAGGAATTGATTTGACGAGTGGGAGGGAGATTACCGCTTGATTGAGTACAGAGATGCTGTCAAGATTTTCGGGTTTGGGTCAGATACTCGGCAACTAGGCCTCCAACGCCTCTTCTTTGTTGCTCAGATTGACCTCTCCAACCAGTTCAAGGAGTTCATGCGTGTCAGTTTCTCTGCCTCGAATGGGCAGGGCTCTTCAATTCACCTTGTTGACAGGCAAGACTTTCAGATCTCTTCCAACCGGGATTACTAGTTACTACTGGTGAGTTTGAAGAAGGGGACTACTTCACGTGCACTTCACCGGAAGATTCAAGTACCAAAAGCAGCCCAGAAAATCGTACTCATGGAAGAAAAATAAAGGTACTGGAGATGGCTTTTGGTTTGGGAGGTTGAGCCGCATTTGTCCTCTCCATATTCGCATTCCGTTTCATTATTTGTTTTGTATGTGTGAAGGAGAGAAAAGTCACTGCCAGAAGGAGCAGAGAGGGCAAAACTTGTTGAGTTGAGGCGAATAAAGTTCTGATAGGTTTGTCACTAAGATCAGCTACAATGGGGTTTAACCAAAACAGGGTTGTTGGGGAAGGGGCATCGGCTAAGGTTTATAAAGGGTCTCTGCCCTCTGGTGATAAGTGGCAGTGAAAATGTTTGAGAGGGCTGTGGAATTGTTAGTCTGCATCATCCTTAAACCATAGAGTTTGCAACTATGGTGAGTTGTTTGCGGCACAAGAATCTGGTTCAGCTTCATGGGTGGTGATGTGAGGGTAATGAGTTAGTCCTGGTGTACGAGTATGCCCAATGGAAGCCTCAGCTAAGTTCTTCACAAAAGCTTCAATTCAGCAATTGTTCTATCCTAGAAGCAAAGACTTAATATAGTTCTCAGAGTCTCATCTGCTCTTGCATATCTTCACGAGGAGGGTTAGAGGCAAATAATTCATAGAGATGTTAAAACTTGCAACATAATTCTCGATGCAGATTTTAAGCCAAACTTGGAGATTTTGGTCCAGCAGAAGTGTATGAGCATAGTTCCATCAGTGCAAGAGAAAAAACTATACCGGCCGGAACAATGGGATATCTTGCTTCGGGATACGTTTATTGAGGTGTTCCAACTGTTAAAACTGATGTTTACAGCTTTGGTGCGGTGGTATTAGAGATGGCGACGGCGAGAAAGCCGGTGGAGGATGATGGAACAGTGGTGGTTGATTGGGTTTGGAGCATGTGGGAAAAAGGGAAGCTGATCGAAGCTGCTGATCCGAGGTTGTTGGGGAAATTTGATACGGTAGAGATGGAGAGGATGCTGATGACTGGACTTGCTAGTGTGCACCCAAACCTTGTGAAGAGGCCAACGGTGAAGGAAGCTGCAAGAATTCTTAAGGGCAAAAAGACGCCTCCTCTGCGGCCTTCAAGAAACCAAAGGTGAGCCTTTGGCCTGTTTTGCCTGATGAGTTTGAAGAAATCTCGTTCGGCTGTGGTGTTCGGCCATGTCTTGAACTCAATGATGTACAATATTTGACTCCGAATAACCACTTTGGCAAGGATTAGTTGCTCGTAATAGATCAAGTAACCTCGCAATTAGTAGGATTTCAGTGCAGTTTGTAGAAGAGAAACTAGGAGCTTGTTGTTGACTGGGGAACTTGAGGAACCCCTCAAGCATTTTGTAGTCTCAAATTGTCTGTTTTGTCATGATTGACATGGTCTCAAGCATTTTGTTATAAGCTGATGGACTTAATAATTCAAATGATGTTGGAAAGATAGAATTAAGTTTCGTGTTTCATCCAAATATTCCTTTCGAATTTTGTTATTTGTACAACAATAGATGACTGCAGATCAAGAGAACAGTGTTTTTCCATTAGTTACAAAAACAGACTGAAACACGTCAATTCTTTCTGTAAGAATTTGAATTCAACTCCCGGTGTTTTCAGAAAATGAACCTCGTGGTTCATTCTTGTACCAGCAAGAAACATTGAGGCCAACTCCACGGCGATTGGATAGTATTTGTCCTGCTTCAACTCCAGCCAGCTTTGCCAATTCTTCCCAAGTTTATGATGCAACTGACTTTACAGGGCACTGAAATGAAATGAAGAAATGAAAAACTATTGCAATGAGAAATTAAGCAGATTGAATTCATTGACTAAGATGGCGAAGAAAAAAATTATCTTTAATGACAATAAAGCTGATGGGATAAATCGATCGGGACTTGCTTACATTTATTATAAGATGGTGACTAGTAACAATGTCTTTTGTGGATTTGTTCAGTGTCGTTGAAGCTAGCATTTACAGGCCCACTTGAAGTTTCCTCATCGCTATATTCATGTGTTCGTTTCAGGATTTTCAATGCTTGGTTTAGCTCTTCCAAATCTTGCTTGTACACCAAACGAGCCCCACACTTCTTCACACTATTGAAGTCCACGCATTGTGTTGGCAGTCCGATATTTTGAATGTAAGTTTTGAATAAAAATTGTTCATGATGACAATTTTCACGAGTCCAATAAAATACGCAAAGATGGTCTGACAGAAGTGACCCTATTTTAAATTTCAAAAGGCTATTCCCTAAAAAATTCAAAAGGTTATCCAGTAAAAACTTAATAATAATATGGTCAGGGTGAAGTGCATTGGACAAGTTTTGGTTAGGATCTTGAAAAACAAGACAAAAGGCAATCCCCAACCAGTCGGTACATGATGGTGGTGGAAGCTTCACATTTACTGAATTTCCCACACTCTGATTACTGAACCACTCTGGAATTTCACTTCCAGGCCATACAACATTTGGGGCCTCTTTTCTGGAACATGGACGAAGTACCTATAACAAAAGAACTATTTTAGAGAGAGAGAGAGAGAGAGAGAGAGAGAGAGAGAGAGAACCTCATAATGAGTGACAGATCTTGGAATCCTTGAGAGTATTGTATTAATCCAGCCTTCATCTTGAACCAATGCAATGCAATTCTTGCAAGTGAACCAAAAATCATACAAATTGGTGAATCTGCTGCTCAACTTGGATGCATCTGTCAACCTTTTTAAGGAAGCACAATCATCTAGAGATACATATAATTCGCTATTTGATGGAAGAGGTGGCAATTCTTGAAGGCTTTTGCACCTGTCCAGGTCAAGCCACCTGAGCTTAGAAAGGCGTCTAATGCTTTCAGGTAGACTGACGAAATTATTTCCACTAAGTTTCAAACTTTCCAATAAGGACAAGCAGCCAATATCATCGGGGATATCTCCTTCACAGATTTCACAATCTCGTAGATATAACCTTCTCAAAGAGCACATACGATTTAGAGAAGACAACACCAAACACCAACAAGGAGGATCCGGACGACTCTTTCCAAGTCCTAATAAGCGGAGAAGGCCCCACCCCTCCCTTGCTCTAGCATCCGATCCCTCAAATGTTAGCAAGACGAGATTTTTCATACCCACAAGCGGCTCTTTCATGGTGGCTCCCAAATCAAGTATCCTTAAGTGATCCATGTCTCCGGGAAGTTTTTGTATCTTTGAGCATCCACGCACATCGAGATATATGAGAGACTTCAAATTACAAATAGCCCTTGGAAGGTTCAAGAGATTTTTGCAATTATATAGAAACAATTCCTCAAGGCCAACCAGATATCCTTTTGATGAAGGTATTTTCTCAAGAGAATCCATTTCAACCTCACTTGGGAGGCTCTTAATGCTTTCACACCAACTAAGGTCTAAAACTTCAAGTCTTTTAAGAATTACAATAGTTGGGTGGATCTTAACTAAATTCCTACAATTCGAAAGATCCAACGTCTCAAGATTTGGAAGACCACTGAAATCTGGGGTACTCTTCAACTTATTGGAGCTCTCAAGACTGATATATTTCAAGTTGGGTAAGTCCTGTACAGCACCGATAAGGTTCAGATCATATATTTAGCTTCTACAACCTTAAAGTTTATTCAAAATAATAAATAAATGATTACTTTGCAAATTAAAAAGCATTTATTCAACACTTCCTCTTACCACTTTTCCCTTCCATAGCCGAACAAGATTGCTATTATTCATGATGAGTTCAGTAAGCAAGTGCGGATGAAAGTTGGTTGGAAGAAACTTGGACGGATAGAAACTCCAATTTATAATTCTCAAGGAACATGGAAGAAATTCGGGACCTGAAGAAAAGATCAAATTATTGAATTCCAAAAACCTCAGTCCTGACATCTTAGACAAGGCTTCGCAATTCCACTGGCGTACCTCCTCTACTTTGGGCAAGCATAAGGATATTACTTCAATTGCTCCTGTTCCCTAACAATTAAGAAAAAATGACAAATTAATTCACATTCAAGTCTAATATAGTGTCAAAATAAATCATATCTTCTTTCAAATTTGGTATTTAACTTCTTACCGTATTAGTCGTGAATACACGAGTAATGTCCTCGTATAACCACAACCTACTGCGTCGACCAGGCTCTTTAGACTCGTCACCAATAATTTTCCATGCCATTTCTTGTATCAAATCATGCATCCATATGCAATTGGGATGATCTTGATAGAGGAGAGATCTCTCAATTAATCCATCTATCACAATACGGCTGGACATTCCAAAAGGATTAGAATTATGTAGCATTTCAATTACTTGCTCCGTGTGCTTCCCTTTGTGGAGACATGCAACATCGAGGAAAATGCTCTTCTCCCGCTCTTCTAGTCCATCATAACTTATTTTAAGTTTATCAAAAATTGTTGGATTAAGAATCTTTGACAGACTATCCCGTTCACTATTCCAAGCAGCTAGCCCTCTCTTAAACAATGTCGCCCCGAAAATTTTAAGAGCTAATGGAAGGCCTCTAGCATGATTAATGAAATACTTGGACAATTCCAAAAAATCTTCCTCAGGTTGGTCTTTTTTAAAGGCATGCAGGCTAAAGAGCTCAAGTGCTTCGGCATCATTCAACCCCTGAACCTTATATAATGTTTCTATACCATGTTGGACTAGCAAACGCTGATTCCTAGTTGTCACGATAATTCTACTCCCCATACCAAACCAACCTTGATTTCCAGCCAATACTTCGAGTTGCTTTAATTCATCCACGTCATCAAGTACGAGAAGAACCTTTTTATTATGTAAGAACTTCTCAATGAGAATGCTTACGCGCTCTTCATCCCAAATTTCTTCAATCCTTTCCCTCAAGAACGGGAAAAGAAGTTTTTTTGCAAGATCAACCATACCATTTTTTGCACAAACCTCTCTGACGTTGGCAAGAAAACAATGAACTCCAAAATGATGGCAAATTTTATTGTAAACTAGCTTAGCAAGGGTTGTCTTGCCTATGGCACCCATCCCCGTTATCCCAATAATGCGAACATCATTGGCATCAAGAGCTAATAGCAAAATTAGTTGCTCGAATGCATAATCAGTTCCGACTAACTTCCGTGAAGCATCTGATGGTATGAATGTAGCTTGCCCTTTCCGCCAGACACTTTTGACGATATCTTCGATAAGCTCTCTTTCAGATCTACAATGAAGAAAAGTAAAATAAGCAATCAATGGAAGATAAACAGAGCATTTGTACTTTTCATCTCCCTGCTGGGAGTGGAGCTTTTGGTGGCTCCTCTGTTTTACTCCTTGTTGTTAATGAAGTTCAGCTTTATCACATAAAAATAAAAAATAAAAAAATAAAACAGATCTGGGAAATTAATTGTCCGTGCATGCTTACTTAAAATTCTTCAAATGCCACCCAGAAAATTTGGATATTTTTTTCAAATCAGCTCTCCACTGGGTCACCTTCTTTTTGTCTTCGGTAGTGATTAACTTTTCTTCATGATCCGCGAAGGCTTTGGCAAAACATCCCCGTTGATTTCCAACGTCAGATGGATCCATATCATAAAAGACCGGCAGAACTGAGTTCCTGCCTTCCATGTATTGAAGAATGGTTGTGAGTTCGTCTAAGCACCATTTGGAAGAAGCATAGTTTGGCGAGAGAACAACGATTGCTATATGCGATTCTTTGATCGCACTTGGGAGCTCGAGAGGAATACTTGTTCCTTCTTCAAGCTCTCGATCGTCAAAGAAAGTTGTAACTCCTTGGCACTTGCACAATTCATGGTATAGATGGGATACAAAACCTTTGCGGGTGTCTACACCCCTGAAACTCAAAAACACATCATACTTCCATCGAGGAGCTGATTCATTTGAATAAAAAGATGCAGAGGCTCTTTGGGTGCTCAAAGTCAATGCCATCAGAAAACACAGTTGCTGTAAATCGGGTACTGCAAACAATAACTGAATGAACAAGCAAAATGATAGAAGATCAATGTTTTAAAATTTAAAAAAAAATTAAGTGATAATAAACAATTAGGCAATTAGCAAACTCACTCGCTCAAAAAATTCCATACTCTCAAATACTCTAAAAATGAAGTGATATTAAGTGATATTAAGAGAGGAACTGTTAAACAATTAGCAATACTCACTCGCTCTCTCTTTTGTATAAAGTGATATTAAGAGAGGAACTGGTTTTGATTAATTTCACTTTGAAGTTTTGATCACACTAACCAACGGTTAAACGATCTTTGTTTGATCGCTTTGGTCAAGGGGATTACTACTAAAAAAAAAAAGCAAAACCATTTAATCAAACTAAACTACAAGTTCATTGCATCATATTGGTTTCATATGACTGATTTGAATGTTCATCACATAAGTAAAAAGATAAACTTCGATTAAAAGGGAAAAATAATTACTAATTTAGTGAGAAAATGGGTTCTGCAAACAAAACCAGTAGTCAATGAACAAGTGAAACAAAAATGAGCAGTTAAAAAGAAAATAGAAACTTTAAATCTTGTTTTCGTAATTGAAAATGTATATTAAGCGAAAGAGATTAAGGAATCAGAGAATTACCAGAAAAACAAAATACAGGATCAACACAAGCTTGCACAGGCAGAGAAAAGTGACAAATGGCAAGGAAAGAAGCAGAAAAATCGCACTAAAATTCTCACAACAAAGTTGTAGGAATAGAGGAAATTCACAGAGGTAGGAAAGGACACAAATGGGAGGGAGATGGACAATTGAGTGCTTATACTGGTAGTGGAGGTGGTGGGGACCACACGGTTCAGTATAGGTGATATTGTCAGATGATGACTTATTTACAAAGAAAAGTTCGTATGACTGTTTAACCAAATAGGACTAAAAGAACCAAAATTTTAAGATGATTTATGGTAAATTATTTAACGATTTAAACATTTGGAATATCTCATACTCTCGAGGACCGTTAAATTTCAAACAATTACTAATGGTCCCAAAAAAAAACAGAGAAGCTAAGAAATGATTAAATGATCTCAGTTTGATCGCTTTGACCGATACTTACTGTTGAATTTAGTGACTCATTCTGATTGGGCCGTTTATTTTGGCTCAAGCCAATTGATTGGCTGTTTTAATAGCTCCATATGAAAGCTAAGAGATTTTTTAATGTGACCGTAGTGATACACCACGTGTTCCTATATAAATGATAGAATATGTATGCTAAAAAGTTAATAACTTAAAATTTAAAATTTTTCACTACTTACATAAAAACACGTGGTATATCATCCGTGTTCTCGTCACAACTAAAAATTTCTCATGAAACCCACGTGATGACTACGTTAAAGGCAGAAAGCAGCCAATATTAGAAAGGAAAACTAATAAAAAAAGCTTGAAAACTTTGAGTTTTAACGATAAAGACAAAATAAAGGATAAAATGAATAGTATCATAATTAACCTTTTAATGTAAAAATATGATTTTTTTGTTAAAATAAACAGTACCGAAAACTTTTCGTTAATGTTCCCCATATTAGAAGGCATTGGATGCTTTTCTTTTGGTTCCCATCACCAAAAAGAAAAATAAAGGCAACCTATGCCCTTCGGTTCCTAAAAAACAGGGAGAGGCAGATAAAAAAAAAAAGAAAAAAAAAGCAGCATTATAAGGCATTGGATGCTTTTCTTTTGGTTCACATTAGCAAAAGAGAAAACGAAAGGTTTTGGGCAATTACACATTCAAGATATTGGTGCTACATTTTATGGTTTTTGGGAGAGATGTATTTTCATCTTCTCCATTTATTCTTTATTTGAGAGAACTATTAGGTGTATGTGGGATTTGGGGTTTGAAACTTAAAAACTCTATTTGTAATTTCCATTGATTATTAGTGAATCTTCTTGGCCATTTCTGCACTG
Organism: Pyrus communis; assembly: GCF_963583255.1. NCBI lineage: Eukaryota > Viridiplantae > Streptophyta > Magnoliopsida > Rosales > Rosaceae > Pyrus > Pyrus communis. Next base: position 1,310,764 of record NC_084805.1, read on the forward strand.
GAGGTAGACTTATGCCAAATCAGTTTAAATCTTTGTGTTACTTTGAATTGTTTGCTTTGTCATTTTTTTTGTTTTTTGTATTAATTTATTCATTTCATATTTGAAGCACAACATTTACTACTAAAAAAATGAGCTAAATCATTTAATCAAATTAAACTACGAGTCCAGTGCATGAAACTGCTCAATGTTCACATTGGTTTCATTTGACTGATTTGAATGTTTCATCACATAAGGATAAACTTGGATTAAAAGGAAGAACAAACACTAATTTAGTGAGAACATCAGCAATCAAACATTGACATCCAGTATTGAGCCAAAGATAAGTTGGAAGGACCTAGCAAGCAGCTCCATCAGCCAAAATTTCTAATCAACACCGGCACACAAGCGATCAAGTAACAAAACAAATTACTCTCAAGTCTCAACATAAAACGTTCTATGTAGGAAAGAATGAATGAATTACATTAAACTAAAACGTCAAGACAACAATGTAATCAACCTATTACATGTTGTCACGCCTCAAAGTTAAAATCTCCCTCAAATAAGCAACAAAGAAATCCCCACGCAAGAGCTGTCCACTTTCCAATACACGTTAGCGCATGGACTCCTAAAGTGAAATGACAAGTATTTTACACAAAAAAAAAAAAAAAAAAAAAAAAAAAAAAAAAAAAAGAGGTGGAGGACTGACTGAGAAATTTCCAGGAAGCTTCCCCATTGGGACGTGTTATCTTTCTTCACCTTTTCTCTTCTCACCAAGGTGATTGGATGCAAGATATGTGACTTCTCTGTAAGTTCCCAATTTTCCAATCATTTCAAGAGGAAACTATTAATGTCACCCACTATGAAACTTTTTTGTAAAATTAAAAAAATTAAAAACAATTTATCTATACTAAGGAGGTGAAAGGTTGGGTTAAACCTTACTATGGACCATTAATAAAAGTAATTGGATGCAAGACTTTTTGAGTAAGTTTCCAACTTCTTATCAGAAAATATATTCATGTCTTTTTTTTTTTTTTTTTTTAAAGGAAAATATTTATGTCACCCACAAATCTAGGTTGTTTCACACGAGCATTCCAATGTCAGGTTCTCCTTTTTGATATATGGGTGGATCAATCTGCCCAATGCCTCCCAGTCCCACTATTAAATATGAATGACATGTTCTTAGCACGATTCACTAACATAATGACAATGTTCATGTTGATGTTCATGAGGCTTACAATCTTCACGAAGCAAGTAAATTACTCAAAGGTGTTCTGACACAAGACTATTTTCGATTTGTAATTTTCAAAGAAAACTTGTTTGACTCCTTCTAATTTTTAGTTTTTAAAGAAATGCAAACTAAAAACTAGTTTCTTGTGATTTCAAAATTTATATTTTCAGTTTTTAATTTTAGTTTCTAATCAACACCATGACACAAGCCATCAAGTAACAAAACCAATAAAAAGTCAACTGAAAACATTATATGTCAAAAAGAACAATGAATTACATGAAACGAGAACGCCAAAATAGTCATGTAGTCAACCTATTGCGTGTTTTCACGCCACAAAATTAAAATATACAATGTGAGGTGGCAACAAATTTGAGCCACACCGCTGTAATGTTTCCGTGCAATGTAAATCCCCCTCAAAGAAGCAAAGGAAATCCCCATGCAAGAGCTCTCTACTTTCCAATACTCGTTCGTGAGGAAAAGCTGAAAGGACAAGTATTTTCCACAAAACAAGTGGAAGACCGACTGTTGGAAATTTCCAAGAAACAAAGATTTGATTTCTGAGTAAGTTCCCAACTTTCTTCTGATTTCAAAGTCACCTACTTATCTTATTTCTTCACTAACTTTTCAAAAAGTGGAAGACTGACAATGAGAAAGTGACCTTGCTGGGAGTCGTTATCTTTCTTTACCTTTTCTTTAAGAGGAAACTATTTATGGCACCACCAACCATGAAACTTCCATATAGGTTTTTTCACACATCTTTTTGTTAGGTCCGCACTTCTCCAAAGCTTTAGGCCACACATCTGTTCTATTAATCAGATCTGGAAAAAGAAGCAACGGTGGCAATTCTGCCTCCTCACGTACTTTTAGTACATGCTAAGCTAGACAGATGGGCTACAAGTCCACTTACAATGTTGAGTCTTTGTTGAATATGTTGCGACTTCCCCTGTCATTTAGACAACCCATCTCACAGTTACACCCTGCAATAAATATATCACCCCCAGCAATTAGCAATATCAAATCTGATAAAACCAGTCAACCAACTGAGAAGTCTTCAATGCAAGCTGCAATGTAAGAGTTGAGTTGAAATGGTCCATACATCAAAGAAAATGAGCATTCATAAGAATCATGAAACCTAGGCTAAGTTCCATGGACTCTTAAGGTCTCTCATCCAAACATAGTATAAACACTGGATTTGGATGATGGTATTTAGATTTCCATGAAGCCTAGGCTACACCTTTCAGAAACGTACTAAAAAAAAAAGATAAAGGGGCTTCAAAATGACTAGATGCAAAACATTTGAGAGAACTTTCAAATGATACCTTAAAAGTCCTTTGTTGTGCGTCTTTCTATTGCATTGTAGTGTTTTAGTGGTAACTTTGTAGTGCTTTAGTAGTTCATCAGTAGTGTTCTTGTAGTGCATTTTTAACAATTAAGTCTAAAGTTTGTCCCTCATTCAAACATAGAACAAAACACCCTTGACAACTTTATGTTTTATACAAAAAAACTTCAAGAGCTCAACTGGAAAAAAAAAAAAGTCATCGTCTATCCACTTGTCATGCTCTAGTTGATTCTTAGTCGTGAAAAACTTCTCTCCATCATCAAGTCAGTTGGGTAATTTTTTTTCTTTTTTAACTATTGGATTTGAAGTGTTTTTCCATAAAGATCAAGTAGCATCATCTTCCAGGAGAATAAGTTTCGGAAAAGAACAAATTACTTTCAAATGAAAGCGAAAATATGGTACATCACATACACACTGCAGATATGACATAGGCGTATACCAGTATCTACTTCTTTACACACTCAACATCAACAAAATTTACATAATGAACCATTTATGAATGCCCTCATCACTCAAACGTAGCATTACATGTGTCAAATGTACTGCTTTCCTGGTAAAACCGACATCTTTATGGCCACAATACTTAAAGGAGGAGACTAATCAACAAAGTTCAAAAGATAAAAGAGGACATCACCAAATTAAGCAGGCCGAAATATGGACACTAATGGTAAAAAACGGTGATTCTCAAACACCTGTAAATATAATGCATGTTATGTTGTTTAACTGGGGAATGTACAACTATTAAGAATAGCCAAAAGTGATACATTAGGACCACTAAAGTATAGGCGGGTACTATAGTGCAATCCGATTAACCATCATTCTCCGGAATCTTTACTCTTCATGCATATCAGTGCTTATAGAGACATTATTTTATATACAAGTCTAAAACCCATGATTTTCTTCTATATATTACTGAAACTATAAAAAAATTTAGTAGTGCAACAACATGATTAAAAAAATTTGTAAGTAATCACTAATTAAACACGAGAAGCCCTGATGATAAATCTTTCATTATATTAGATAAATCTAATAAATCATCAATCTCTGAAATCTTCACTCTTCATGCATACCAATGCTCATGGAGATATTATATGATTTCTTCTATATATTGTTGGGATATAAAAAATTTCAGTAGCGCAAGAACATGATTAGAAAAATGTATGAATCACTAAACTTGAGAAACCACTGATGTTACATCTTTCATCATATTATATAAATCCTCTCACCAAAGGATGAAAACAGGAAAAGTGAGAAAAGGAGTAGCTATCTTAATTTATTATTTATACTTAAAAGAACTGAGGTTAGCAGATTTTGATACTGGATGGCTTAGGCAGCAAAAAGAGCTACAATATCTATATTTAAAATACAAGCATTATTTCCAATTGATTAACCCTCTCAGGCGAGATCCGCATGGAGAGAGAAAACAAAAGTCCAATTTATACTGTGCTCTAAAGCTGCTTAATAAATGCACGAACAGAGACATTCCAATAGTGTCATAATTTCTTTTGTTTTTTGATGACTTATAGCATCACCATATATTTAGGGAACAAAAAGACAAATAAAAGTTTACATGTTTACTAAGTTAGAAAAACACAAAATATTGGTTCACAGTTGCCTGCTGAGTACTATGGTTCTTTGCTTTTTACACCATTGGGCTTGACTGGTTCCAACATTGTACTTCTTTTACTTTTTAAGTCTTTGTTTCTAATTAAAAAAAAAAAAAAACTGAGAGAGAATGAGAGAGAGAGACTAAAAGTACTCTGATTCTGGTCAATAAACATTGTAGGAGCAGGCATATGAAATATAAAGCATGGATTAACAAACAGTAATGAAAATAATAGCTTAGAATGGAAAGCAAGGCTCACAGAAAAGTAATCTCTAAACACTCGAAACTCTGGAGTTATTACATGGGAGTTTTGAGTATGGTGATTTGCATAGAAACACACTAACCCTGTGTTTGGTTGCAGACTTTCAAAGTACCAGGAAATTTGGACTCAGTTTTTAAAAATGTACTACATAACACCATCATTGAGCTACTCAACACTGCAAATCTACTTCTAAAGCACTAGAAATGCCTTACAAGACACTAAACAAGGGATTTTAAAAAAGACATTTTGAACAATTGAAAATTCTATTAAACGTATTGCATCTAGTCATTTTCAAGTCCCTATCTTGTTGTTGTAAAGAACTCCTAACAAATTTAGCTTAAGTTCCATGGACTTTTAAGGTCCCTCATCCAAAATAGGGTAAACACTGCATTTGGACAATGAAACGCACTACAAAAAAAATAGATAGTCTTCAAATTGACTAGATGCAAAACATTTGAAAGAACTTGCAAATGAAACCTTGAAAGTCCCGTGTTGCACGCCTTTCCACTGCATCTGTAGTGTTTTAGTAGTAACTTTGTAGTGCTTTAGTAGTTCATCAATTGTGTTCTTGAAGTGCATGTTTAACAATTAAGTCTAAAGTTTTTCCCTCATTCAAACATAGAACAAAACACCCTGATAACTCTAAGTTTTATGCAAAAACACTTAAAGAGCTCAACTGAAGGGAAAAAAACCCTCGTCTATTCACTTGTCATGCTCTAATCAATTCTTAGTTAGTGAAATCCTTTCTCCATCATCAAGTCAGTTGGGTTTTCTTTTTCTTTTTTAACTATTGGGTTTGAAGTGGTTTTCTCTAAAGATCAAGTAGCATCATCTTCCAGAAGAATATACTCACTAAATTCGTTATCTCTTATTAATAAATACGCACAAAATAACAACAATCGGAAGTCCCACAGCCCAAGCCAAATATATACTTGTAAAATACTGACTGCATATAAGCAACCAAACAGAAGAAGCTTAAAGTATAAGGTGATGTGGATGTAAAATATAAATTTCACCCATTCAACCTTTAAATCATATGAACAATCCAAAGTTCTAAAATTAAAAAAACACATGTTTCCATTTGCCCTTAATCTTTGAGTCAGCCAAAAAAGGAGTTATTTCGCAAACCTTGACATTTAGACAAAGGTTACCATTAAAAACATATATTTAATACCCCTGAATCCAATAACAACTGCTACACCAATGAACTAATATACCCATTTTTATTGTATACGAATTGGAACAGTGGAAGGTTACAAATTCCACACACATATGAATGCTAAATATATCACCCCTAGCAATTAGCAAAATAAAATCTGATAAAACTAGTCAACCAAATCAGAAATCTTCTTTATTCCCCCTTCCCCTATTGACTGATAAAAGAGGACATAACCACATCAAGCACCACCAAATTTGGACACAAATGGTAAAAAACTGTGATTCTCCAACACTTGTAAATATAATGCATGCTATGCAGTTTAACTGGGGAATGTACAACTACTAAAAGTGATAAATTAGAACCACTAAAGTACAGGCAGGTATATTGTAATCCGATTAACCATCATTCTCCAAAATCTTCACTCTCCATGCATACAAGTGCTGCTTATGGAGACATTATATGATAGACAAGTCTACAACTCATGATTGTGTTCTATATATTACTGAAGCTATAAAAATTTCAGTAGTGCAACAACATGACTAAAAAAAATGTATGAATCTCTAAACGCAAGAAACTGCTGATGATACATCTGTCATCATAGTAGATAAATCTGATTAACCATCTCCGAAATCTTCACTCTTCACGCATACCAGTGCTTCTGGAGACACTACATAATATACAAGTCTAAAACACATGATTTTCTTCTATATATTACTAAACCTGTAAAAATTTCAATAATGCAACAACATGATTAAAAAAATGTATGAATCACTAAACACAAGAAACCGCTGATGATACATCTTTCATTAGATAAATCTGATCAACCATCATTTTCAGAAATCTTCACTCTTCATGCATACCAGTGCTTATGGAGACATTATATCATATAAGAGTCTAGAACTCATGATTTTCTTTTATATGGTACTGACGCTATAAAAATTTCAGCAGTGCAACAACATGATTAAAAAAAATGAATGAATCCCTAAACACGAGAAAACCCTGATGTTACATCTTTCATCATATTAGATAAATCCTCTCACAGACGGATGAAAACAGGAAAAGTGAAAAGAATGGCTATTTTAATTTATCATTCATTCTTAAAAGAACTTAGGTTAGCAGATTTTGATATTTCATGGTTAGACTGCAAAAAGAACCAAAAAAATCTATATTTAAAATAAAAGCATCATTCCAATTGATTAACCCTCTCAGGCGAGATTTGCATGAATATAATGGAGAGAGAAAAAAATTCCAATTTAAAATGTGCTCTAAAGCTGCTTAATGAATTCACGAACAGAGACATTCCTATCATAATTTCTTTTGTTTTTAGATGACCTATAGCATCACCATATATTGGGCTGTTAGGGAACAAAAGCACTTAAATGAAAGTTACAAGTTTACTAAGTAAGAAAAACACAAACTATTGGTTCACAGTTGCCTACTGAGTACTGAGAACTAGTCATTTTTAAGTCCCTGTCTCATTGTTGTAAAGAACTCCTAACAAATTTAGCTTAAGTTCCATGGATTTTTAAGGTCCCTCATCCAAACATAGGGTAAACACTGCCTGTGGATGATGGTCTTCAAAGTTCCACGAAACCTAGGCTACACCTTTCAGAAATGCACTAAAAAAAAAAAGGAGATAGAGGGGCTTCAAAATGACTAGATGCAAAACATTTGATAGAACTTTCAAATGACACCTTGAAAATCTTTTGTTGCGTGTATTTAAGCTGCACTTGTAGTGTTATAGTGGTAACTTTGTAGTGCTTTAGTAGTTCATCAGTAGTGTTCTTGTAGTGTATTTTTAACAATTAAGTTTAAAGTTTGTCCCTCATTCAAACATAGAACAACACACCCGTGACAACTCTAAGTTTTATACAAAAACACTTCAAGAGCTCAATTGAAGGGAGAAAAAAAAACGTCGTCTATCCACTTGTCATGCTCGAATTGATTCTTAGTTGTGAAACCCTTTCTCCATCATCAACTCGGTTGGGTTTTCTTTTTCCTTTTTTAACTATTGGGTTTGAAGTGTTTTCAAGTACCATCATCTTCCAGGATAATATATACACACTGAATTCGTTAATCTCTTATAAGTTTCGGAAAAGAACCAAATAGTTTCAAAATGAAAGCGAAAATATGGTACAGCACATGCATACTGCAGATATGACATAGTCAAAATATGGTACAGCATATACACCAGTCCCTACGTATTTACACAGTCAAAATCAATAAAATTAACATAATGAACCATCGTTGAATGCCATCGTCACTAAAGCGCAGCATAACATATGTCAAATCTACCGCTTTCCCGGTAAAACCAACATCTTTATGGCCACAAAACTTAAAGGAGGAAACCAATCAACAAAGTTCAAAAGCTAAAAGGTTTTCGCTTTGCCAAAGGCACAAACCCAGATCATCCCCACTTCACTCTCAAAATCTTTACTTCAAAAAAACTTCACTTTGCCCTAAAATTCGATGATTCTACTCCCTCAAACACCCCACCAGACAGTTCCTACTAACTTAACCTAGGCCCATTCAAGTCTACTAATAATTAGCAGATCCAAACTTTCAAAAAGCAAAGTTCAAAAACTACAAAATTCAATTGAAAAACTGCAAGAAAAATGAACTTGGAATTGGGCAAAGGAACGTACCATAGTTTGCTAGTAGGTCAGGAGTCCAACTTGCAAGTCGAACCCCCTCAATTTCCAGAGAAGATATAGGGTTGAACTCAAGACACCTGCTTACACTGAAGTGAGTTCCTAATTACTGTTTCACAAGAGAGGGTAGCTTGTGTCGAAACTGCTTCCGCAAGAAGCAATGGGGAGCTTTCAATGGAACTTTTGAAAGGCCTAAATTACCCCCTATGTGATTTACAAATTACAACACTTACCCTAACTTTACTCTCTTTGGCGTCTTGGGAGCATCCTGGATTTTGCTCTGCGTTTCTCTCCTGGCGTCAAGTTGTTGCTGCCAAAGCTCTCTGCTTCCAATGGCCGCCAACAATCCGTCCCAGCGACTCCCATCAGGTTTGCCCACTCTTTTCCTCTTATTCTGCGTTCGGTATTTTCTCGAGAAAATTAATCGGAAAATGAGAGGTTTTTTCCTGAAAAATACGCAGAGTTGATCGACCGGTGCATGGGGTCGAAGATATGGGTGATAATGAAGGGAGACAAGGAGCTCGTAGGAACTCTGAGGGGTTTTGATGTTTACGTCAACGTGGTCCTCGAAGACGTCGCTGAATGGTATGATTCACTCTCTCAGTTCTTGTTGCATAATGTAGCCCGAAACCCTAGCATTTGGGGGGTTTTTTTACTCGTTTTCTCGACAAGTGTGAATCCTTATTTCTGTGAATGCTTCAACTTTTAGATTTATTAATGGGAAACTTATACAAAGAACAATACAGTTGGAAGTTAATCAAACAGATTGTCTTTGTTAGTATTTCACTTAGAAAATTGATCGGGGAAAACAGTTTGTTGGAGAAGTCCGAATCGAGCTCTTCCAAGTAATAGTCAGTACAATTCATCGAACCTCGGTAATCTCTTATGATGATGTCGATTCTCTGGGATCATCCAGAGGGGGGGTTATGTGAGCCTTCCGGAGCCATCCTCGGTGTCAAAAGAATCGTTCATCACTGTGAAATTCGATACCAGGTTTGATCCTATGGTTGCTGACATCAATGGTTACCACATTGGTATTGATGTGAACAGGGTTGTGTGTGTTGCCTGTGTTGATGTTGTTTCAAGAGGAACTGATTTGACAAGTGGGAGGGAGATTACTGCTTGATGGAGTACAGAGATGCTGTCAAGATGATTCGGTTTGGGCCGGATACTCATCAACTAGGCCTCCAACGCATCTTCTTGTTGCTCAGATTGACCTCTCCAACCAGTTCAAGGAGTTCGTGCGTGTCGGTTTCTCTGCCTGGAATGGGCAGGGCTCTTCAATTCACATTGTTGACAGGTGGAGATTCAAGACTTTCGGATCTCTTCCAACCGGGATTACTACGGATGCCTTTGAAGAAGGGGACTGCTTCACGTGCTCTTCACCAGAAGATCCAATTACCAAAAGTAGCCCAGAAAATCCAGTAATCTCTTATTATGATGTCGATTCTCTGGGATCATCCGGGAGGGGGTATGTGAGCTTTCCGGAGCCATCCTCGGTGTCGAAAGAATCGTTCATCACCATGAAATCCGATACCAGGTTTGATCCTATGGTTACTGACATCAATGGTTACCACATTGGTATATTGATGCGAACATGGTTGTGTATGTTGCTTGTGTTGATGTTGTTTTGAGAGGAATTGATTTGACAAGTGGGAGGGAGATTACTGCTTGATTGAGTACAGAGATGCTGTCAAGATGATTCGGGTTTGGGGTCAGATACTCGTCAACTAGGCCTCCAACGCCTCTTCTTGTTGCTCAAATTGACCTGTCCAACCAGTTCAAGGAGTTCATGCGTGTCGGTTTCTCTGCCTCAAATGGGCAGGGCTCTTAAAGTTCTGACAAGTTTGTCTCTTGCGGATATAAGATCAGCTACAACGGGGTTTAACCGAGGGGAAGGGGCATCAGCTAAGGTTTATAAAGGGTCTCTGCACCCTTGTTGGAGAAGTGGCAATAAAAAGGTTTGAGAGGGCTGTTGGGATTGGTAGTCTGCATCATCCTTTTACCATGGAGTTTGCAACTATGGTGGGTTGTTTGCGGCATAAGAATCTGATTCAGCTTCACGGGTGGTGTTGTGAGGGTAATGAGTTAGTCCTGGTGTACGAGTACATTGCCCAACGGAAGCCTCAACAAAGTTCTCCACAAAAGCTTCAATTCAGCAGATGTCCTATCCTGGAAGCAAAGACTTGATATGGTTCTCGGAGTCGCTTTTGCTCTTGCATATCTTCACGAGGAGTGTGAGAGGCAAATAATTCACAGAGATGTTAAAATTTGCAACATAATGCTCGATGCAGATTTTAATGCCAAACTAGGGGATTTTGGTCTAGCAGAAGTGTATTGAGCACAGTTCCATCATTGCAAGAGAAGCAACTATACCAGCTGGAACAATGGGATATCTTGCTCCGGAATACGTTTATTCAGGTGTTCCAACAGTAAAAACTGATGTTTACAGCTTTGGTGTGGTGGTGATAGAGGTGGCAACGGGAAGAAAGCCGGTGGAGGATGATGGAACAGTGGTTTCTGATTGGGTTTGAAGCATGTGGGAAAAGGGAAACTGATTGAAACTGCTGATCTGAGGTTTATGGGGAAGTTTAATATGGTAGAAAGGGAGAGGATGCTGATGACTGGACTTGCTTGTGTGCGCCCAAACCATGTGAAGAGGGCAACGGTGAAGGAAAGCTGCCACCAAGAAAACCAAGGGTAAGCCTTCGCCCTGTTTTCCTGATGACTCTGAAGAAATCCCATTTTGCTGTGGTGTTCGGCCAAGTCTCGAACTTGATGATGTACAATATCTTACTCCAAAGAGCCACTTTGGCAAGGATTAGTTGCTCGTAACAGATCAAGTAACCTCATAATTAGTAGGATTTCAGTGCAGTTTGTAATAGAGAAACTAGGAGCTTCTTGTTGACCGGGGAACTTGAGGAACCCCTCAGGTGCTTCAGTTAATTTGCAGATTTTGTAGTCTGAAATGTGTTTGATGTCTTATAGTAATGAAATGCTCAGTGTTTCCTTGTCTGTTTTATCACGATTGACATGGTCTCAAGTATTTTGTTATAAGCTGACGGATTTAATTATTCAAATGATGTTCGGAAGATTAAGTTTCGTGTTTCATCCAAATATTCCTTTTGAATTTTGTACCTGGTACAGCAGCTACATAGTATTGGCATGTTCTAAAAATTCACTGACTAGATGTATACTGATTTATGGGTTTGTCTGGTTTTTGCGGAAGGGCCCTTTGGAAACCGAACAGAAAAAGTATTGCAGTTTCTGGACTGCACAACCAGTTTCCATTAGTTACAAAAACTAACTGAAACAAGTCAATTCTTCCTTTCTATAAAAATTTGAAATTCTTTGAAATTCAACATTAAAGGTGTTTTCAGAAAATAAACCTCAAGATTAGCAATGACAGCAGGCAAGATAAATCACATTGGTGATCAGAAACCTGTGGTTCATTCTTGTACAAGGAAGAAACATAGAGGCCAACTGAACGGCTCCAGGATGGTACTCGTACTCTAAGTCCGGCTACTCCAATTCTTCCCAAGCTTATGATGGGGACTGGTTTTACAGTGAACTGAAATGAAATTAAGAAATGAAAAATTCTTTGTTAGTGTTAGATGTCTCTGTTAGATTTGTTATTGGCACATTACAAGCTCAATATCAAATACTAAATCAATCTTCTTTGGAAATTGTTATTGGAACTCTAAAAATCTCATTTTACACTCTAAACTTTCTATAAGTAGAAAGAAAAATATACTTATGAAGAGTGTAAAATGAGATTTTTTGAATGCTAATAACAGTTCCCTCTTCTTAATGCAATCAGCAAAAGTCTTGATACATCAACATTCTTATCCACTCGCCTTTCAATAAATATGGCCATCTTAATATATATAGCTTGTGGGATTTGAGTCCATTGACTAAAATATTTTTAAAGACAATTAAGCTGATGGGATAAACCGACGATGACTTACCTGCATTTATTATAAGATGGTGAAGATGGTGACTTGACAATGCCTTTTGCAGATTTGTTTTCTGTCGTTGAAGCTAGCACTTCCAGGTCACTTAGAGTTGTCTTGTCACGATATTCACGTGTTTGTTTCAGGATTTTGTCATTGGTTGAGTTCTTCCAAATCTTGCTTGTACTTGGTTGAGTTCTTCCAAATCTTGCTTGTACAGCAAACGAGCCCCACACTTCTTCACACGATTCGAATAAGTTCTATTACCATTAAAGTAAGTTTCGAATAAAAACTGATCTTGACAACAATCTCGACGAAGCAAATAGAATACCCAAAGGTTTTCTGACTCAAGAGACCTTATTTTTTTTGTACAAATCCCAGGGTAATCCAAGAAAGATAAACACTGAATTTCGAAATAACCATCGGCAGCTAGAATGGCCGAGTATTGGTTACGATCTTGAAAAAGAACGCAAAAAGCAATCCCCAACCAGTTGCTACATGATGGTGGAGGAAGCTCCACATTTACTGAATGTCCCACACTCTGAATACTGAACCACTCTGGAATTTCACTTCCAGGGCATAGCATACCTCTCCTAAAATATGAGATTCCCTGTAGCAGAAGAAATATCAATTATTTAGAGGGAGAGAGAAGATCAATTATTTAGAGAGAGAGAGAGAGAGAGAGAGGGGGGGGGGGGGGGGAAGAGAGAGAGTACTTCTTGATCAGTGGCAAATTTTAGAACCCTTGAGAGTATTGTATTAATCCAGCCTTCATCTGGAACCAATGCTATGCAATCCAGGCAAGTGAAACTAAAATCATACAAATTGGCGAATCTGCTGTTCAACTTGGATGGATCTGACAAACTTCGCAAGGAAGTACAATTGTCTACATCTACATGTAATTTGCTATTAGATGGAAGAGGTGGCAATTTTTTAAGGCTTTTGCACCTCTCCAGATCAAGATACGAAAGCTTAGAAAGGCGTCTAATGCTTTCAGGTAAACTGTCGAAATTATTTCCACTAAGATCCAATCTTTCCAGAAAGGACAAGCAGCCAATATCATCGGGGATATCTCCTTCACAGAGTTTACAATCTTTTAGAGATAACTCTGTTAACTCTGTCAAAGAGCATAAACTATTTAGAGAAGACAACACCAAATTCAAACAAGGAGGATCAGGACGACTCTTTCCAAGTCCTAGTAAGCGGAGAAGGCCCCACCCCTCCCTTGCTTTAGCATCCGATCCGTTACATAAGTGATCCATGTCTCCTTGGAGTTTGCCAATTTTTGAGCATCCTTGCATTCGGAGTCTTCTAAGATACTTTAAATTACAAATAGACCTTGGAAGGTTCAAGAGATATGAGCAACCAACTAGACACAACTCTTGAAGGCCAACCAAATGTCCAATTGATGAAGTTATTTTCTCTATCGGAGTCGCAGTTAAGTCAATCGAGGACACATTCTTCATCTGCTCCCCAAATTCTGGAATCTTTTTCACATCTGAGTTGCTAAGACTTAAAAATTCAAGAGAATCCATTTTAAGCTCACTTGGGAGGCTCTCAAGTTTTAAGCAGCAAGTAAAATTCAAAAATTCAAGTTTTTTAAGATGTGCAATAGACAGGTGTATCTCAACTAAATTGAAACAACCTTCAAGATTCAACTTCACAAGATTTGGAACACCACTGAAATCCGGGGTACTCTTCAATTCAATTGAGCTGCGAAGATCAATCCATCTCAAGTTGGGCAAGTCCTGTACAACACCGATAACATTCAGATCATATAAATAAATAAATGATTATTTTGTAAATTAAATAGCATTTATTCAAGGATGAATAATAATTAAGTACTCACTAATGTACTCTATATACTCATTTTTGTTTTGGTTCGTGTTCTTTGTTTATAAAGCTCAAGAAAAATTAAATAACATGTCCATTATTTTTTAAAATAATAAAATATACTTATCCAAAAAGTGAGTACTGATTAGTCAGTACGCAAGTAGTATCTTTTTATTCAACACTACTCTCATCACTTTTTTTTTTTTTTTTTAATGGTAAAAAAATACTTTTACCTCTTTTCCCTCCCATAACCGAACAAGCCTGCTTCCATACATGTGAAGTTCAGTAAGGAGGCGCATGTTGGTTGGAAGAAAATTAGAAGGATATTGAAGCCAGAATATAGTTCTCAATGACCACGGAAGAAATTTAGGAGCTGAAGAAAAGGTCGAATTAAAATTATCGACTATCAAAATCCTCAGTCTATCCATCTTAGAGAAGGCTTCCCAATTCCACTGGAGTCCAAATTCTGTTTTAGGAAAGTGTAGTGATATGACTTCAATTGCACTCGAACCCTGACAATTAAGAAAAAAGGACAAATTAATTTCACATTCAAGTATAATAGTGTCAAAAGTTCTTTCAAACTTGGTATTTACCGTATTGGTCGTGAATACATGAGAAATGTCATCGTAAAGCCACAACCTACTACGTAAGCCAGGCTCTTTAGACTTGTGGCCAATAATTGTCCATGCCATTTCTTGTATCAAATCATGCATCTGTATGCGTTTTTCATGATCTTGATAGAGGATCGATCTCTCAATTAGAACATCTATCACAATATGGCTAGAGATTCCAAAAGAATTAGAACCATCTAGTCTTTCAATTACATGCTTCGTGTAATACCCTTTGTAGAGACATGCAACATCGAGAAAAATGCTCTTCTCCCACTCTTCTAGTCCATCATAACTTATTTTAAGTTTATCAAAAATAGTTGGATTAGGAATTTTTGACAGATTATCCCAAACACTATGCCAAGCATCTAGCCCTCTCTTAAACAAAGCCGACCCCAAAGTTTCAAGAGCTAATGGAAGGCCTCCAGCATGATTAATGAAATACTTAGACAGTTCCAAAAAATTTTCCTCGGGTTGGTCTTTTTTAAAGGCATGCAGGCTAAAGAGCTTAAGTGCTTCGGCATCATTCAACCCCTGCACCTTATACGATGTTGCAATATCATGTTGGACTAGCAAACGCTGATTCCTAGTTGTAACGATAATTCTACTCCCCATACCAAACCAACCTTGATTTCCAGCCAATACTTGGAGCTGCTTTAATTCATCCACATCATCAAGTACGAGAAGAACCTTTTTATTGTGTAAGAACTTCTCAGTGAGAATGCTTGCGTGCTCTTCATCCCAATTTCCTGCGATCCCTTCCTTCAAGAACGGTAAAAGAAGTTTTTTTGCAAGATCAACCATACCATTTTTTGCATAAACCTCTCTAACATTGACAAGAAAACAATGAACTTCAAAATGATGGCAGATTTTATCATAAACTAGCTTAGCAAGGGTTGTCTTGCCTATGCCACCCATCCCCGTTATCCCGATAAAGCGAACATCATTGGCATCATGAGCTAATAGCAAACTTAGTTGCTCGAATGCATAATCAGTTCCGACAAACTTCCGTGAAGAATCTGATGGTATGAATGTAGCTTGCACTTTCCGCCAGACACCATTGACGATTTTTTCGATAAGCTCTCTTTCAGATCTACAAGGAAGAAAAGTATAATAAGCAATCAATGGAAGATAAACAGAGCATTTGTACTTTTCATCTCCCTGCTGGGAGTGGAGCTTTTGGTGGCTCCTCTGTTTTACTCCTTGTTGTTAATGAAGTCCAGCTTTACCACAAAACCAAAAAAAAAAAAAAAAAAAAAAAAAAAAAAAAAACAGATATGGGAAATTAATTGTCCGTGCATGCTTACTTAAAATTCTTCAAATGCCACCCGGAAAATTTGGATATTTTTTTCAAATCAGCTCTCCACTTGGTCACCTTCTTTTTGTCTTCCGTAGTGATGAACTTTTCTTCATGATCCGCGAAGGCTTTGGCAAAACATCCCCGTTGATTTCCAACGTCAGATGGATCTATCTCATAAAAGACCGGCAGAACTGAGTTCCTGCCTTCCATGTATTGAAGAATGGTTGTGAGTTCGTCTAAGCACCATTTGGAAGAAGCATAGTTTGGTGAGAGAACAACGATTGCTATATGCGATTCTTTGATCGCACTTGGGAGCTCGAGAGGAATACTTGTTCCTTCTTCAAGCTCTCGATCGTCAAAGAAAGTTGTAATTCCTTGGCACGTGCACAATTCATGGTATAGATGGGATACAAAACCCTTGCGGGTGTCTACACCCCTGAAACTCAAAAACACATCATACTTCCATCGAGGAGCTGATTCATTTGAATAAAAAGATGCCGAGGCTCTTTGGGTGCTCAAAGTCAATGCCATCGGAGAACACAGTTGCTGTAAATCGGGTACTGCAAACAATAACTGAATGAACAAGCAAAATGATAGAAGATCAATGTTTTAAAATTAAAAAAAAAAATGAAGTGATATCAAACAATTAGCAGTACTCACTCGCTCTAAAAATTCCATACTCTCGAGTACTCTTAAAACTAAGTGATATTACTGTAAATCTCATACTCTTGAGTACTCTAAAAATTCCAAAGAATTGGTAATGATCCCAAAAAAACAAACGGAGAAGCTATAGATTAGAAACTATTAAACAATTAGCAATACTCACTCGCTCTCTCCTTTGTATAAAGTGATATTAAGAGAGGAACTGGTTTTGATTAATTTCACTTTGAAGTTTTGATCACACTAACCAACGGTTAAACGATCTTTGTTTGATCGCTTTGGTCAAGGGGATTACTACTAAAAAAAAAGAGCAAAACCATTTAATCAAACTAAACTACAAGTTCATTGCATCATATTGGTTTCATTTGACTGATTTGAATGTTCATCACATAAGTAAAAAGATAAACTTCGATTAAAAGGGAAAAATAATTACTAATTTAGTGAGAAAATGGGTTCTGCAAACAAAAACAGTAGTCAATGAACAAGTGAAACAAAAATGAGCAGTTAAAAAGAAAATAGAAACTTTAAATCCTGTTTTCGTAATTGAAAATGTATATTAAGCGAAAGAGATTAAGGAATCAGAGAATTACCAGAAAAACAAAATACAGGATCAACACAAGCTTGCACAGGCAGAGAAAAGTGACAAATGGCAAGGAAAGAAGCAGAAAAATCGCACTAAAATTCTGACAACAAAGTTGTAGGAATAGAGGAAATTCACAGAGGTAGGAAAGGACATAAATGGGAGGGAGATGGACAATTGAGTGCTTATACTGGTAGTGGAGGTGGTGGGGACCACACGGTTCAGTATAGGTGATATTGTCAGATGATGACTTATTTACAAAGAAAAGTTCGTATGACTGTTTAACCAAATAGGAGTAAAAGAACCAAAATTTTAAGATGATTTATGGTAAATTATTTAACGATTTAAACATTTGGAGTATCTCATACTCTCGAGGACCGTTAAATTTCAAACAATTACTAATGGTCCCAAAAAAAAAAACAGAGAAGCTAAGAAATGATTAAATGATCGATCGCTTTGACCGATGCTTACTGTTGAATTTAGTGACTCATTCTGATTGGGCCGTTTATTTTGGCTCAAGCCAATTGATTGGCTGTTTTAATAGCTCCATATGAAAGCCAAGAGATTTTTTAATGTGACCGTAATGATACACCACGTGTTACTATATAAATGATGGAATATGTATGTTAAAAAGTTAATAACTTAAAAATTTTAAATTTTTCACCACTTACATAAAAACACGTGGTATATCATCCGTGTTTTCGTCACAACTAAAAATTTCTCATGAAACCCACGTGATGACTACGTTAAAGGCAGAAAGCAGCCAATATTAGAAAGGAAAACTAATAAAAAAAGCTTGAAAATTTTGAGTTTTAATGATAAAGACAAAATAAAGGATAAAATGAATAGTATCATAATTAACCTTTTAGTGTAAAAATATGATTTTTTTTGTTAAAATAAAGGAAGTTTTTCGTTAATGTTCCCATATTAGGAGGCATTGGATGCTTTTCTTTTGGTTCCCATCACCAAAAAGAAAAATAAAGGCAACCTATGCCCTTCGGTTCCTAAAAAACAGGGAGAGGCAGATAAAAAAAAAAAGAAAAAAAAAGCAGCATTATAAGGCATTGGATGCTTTTCTTTTGATTCCCATTAGCAAAAGAGAAAAAGAAAGGTTTTGGGCAATTACACATTCAAGATATTGGTGCTACATTTTATGGTTTTTGGGAGAGATGTATTTTCATCTTCTCCATTTATTTTTTATTTGAGAGAACTATTAGGTGTATGTGGGATTTGGGGTTTGAAACTTAAAAACTCTATTTGTAATTTCCATTGATTATTAGTGAATCTTCTTGGCCATTTCTGCACTGGAGGTAGGCTTATGCCAAATCAGTTTAAATCTTTGTGTTACTTTGAATTGTTTGCTTTGTCATTTTTTTTTTTTTTGTATTAATTTATTCATTTCATATTTGACACACAACATTTACTACTAAAAAAATGAGCTAAATCATTTAATCAAATTAAACTACGAGTCCAGTGCATGAAACTGCTCAATGTTCACATTGGTTTCATTTGACTGATTTGAATGTTTCATCACATAAGGATAAACTTGGATTAAAAGGAAGAACAAACACTAATTTAGTGAGAACATCAGCAATCAAACATTGACATCCAGTATTGAGCCAAAGATAAGTTGGAAGGACCTAGCAAGCAGCTCCATCAGCCAAAATTTCTAATCAACACCGTCACACAAGCGATCAAGTAACAAAACAAATTACTCTCAAGTCTCAACATAAAACGTCATATGTAGGAAAGAATGAATGAATTACATTAAACTAAAACGTCAAGACAACAATGTAATCAACCTATTACATGTTGTCACGCCTCAAAGTTAAAATCTCCCTCAAATAAGCAACAAAGAAATCCCCACGCAAGAGCTGTCCACTTTCCAATACACGTTAGCGCATGGACTCCTAAAGTGAAATGACAAGTATTTTCCACACAAAAGAAAAAAAAAAAAAAAAAAAAAAAAAGTGGAGGACTGACTGTGAGAAATTTCCAGGAAGCTTCCCCATTGGGACGTGTTATCTTTCTTCACCTTTTCTCTTCTCACCAAGGTGATTGGATGCAAGATATGTGACTTCTCTGTAAGTTCCCAATTTTCCAATCATTTCAAGAGGAAACTATTAATGTCACCCACTATGAAACTTTTTTTTTAAATTAAAAAAATTAAAAACAATTTATCTATACTAAAGAGGTGAAAGGCTGTGTTAAACCTTACTATGGACCATTAATAAAAGTAATTGGATGCAAGACTTTTTGAGTAAGTTTCCAACTTCTTATCAGAAAATATATTCATGTCTTTTTTTTTTTTTTTTTTTTAAAGGAAAATATTTATGTCACCCACTAATCTAGGTTGTTTCACACGAGCATTCCAATGTCAGGTTCTCCTTTTTGATATATGGGTGGATCAATCTGCCCAATGCCTCCCAGTCCCACTATTAAATATGAATGACATGTTCTTAGCACGATTCACTAACATAATGACAATGTTCATGTTGATGTTCATGAGGCTTACAATCTTCACGAAGCAAGTAAATTACTCAAAGGTGTTCTGACACAACACTATTTTCGATTTTTAATTTTCAAAGAAAACTTGTTTGACTCCTTCTAATTTTTAGTTTTTAAAGAAATGCAAACTAAAAACTAGTTTCTTGTGATTTCAAAATTTATATTTTCAGTTTTTAATTTTAGTTTTTAATCAACACCATGACACAAGCCATCAAGTAACAAAACCAATAAAAAGTCAACTGAAAACATTATATGTCAAAAAGAACAATGAATTACATGAAACGAGAACGTCAAAGTAACCATGTAGTCAACCTTTTGCGTGTTGTCACGCCACAAAATTAAAATATACAATGTGAGGTGGCAACAAATTTGAGCCACACCGCTGTAATGTTTCCGTGCAATGTAAATCCCCCTCAAAGAAGCAAAGGAAATCCCCATGCAAGAGCTCTCTACTTTCCAATACTCGTTCATGAGGAAAAGCTGAAAGGACAAGTATTTTCCACAAAACAAGTGGAAGACCGACTGTTGGAAATTTCCAAGAAACAAAGATTTGATTTCTGAGTAAGTTCCCAACTTTCTTCTGATTTCAAAGTCACCTACTTATCTTATTTCTTCACTAACTTTTCAAAAAGTGGAAGACTGACAATGAGAAAGTGACCTTGCTGGGAGTCGTTATCTTTCTTTACCTTTTCTTTAAGAGGAAACTATTTATGGCACCAACCATGAAACTTCTATATAGGTTTTTTCACACATCTTTTTGTTAGGTCCGCACTTCTCCAAAGCTTTGGGCCACACATCTGTTCTATTAATCAGATCTGGAAAAAGAACCAACGGTGGCAATTCTGCCTCCTCACGTACTTTTAGTACAGGCTAAGCTAGACAGATGGGCTACAAGTCCACTTACAATGTTGAGTCTTTGTTGAATATGTTGCGACTTCCCCTGTCATTTAGACAACCCATCTCACAGTTACACCCTGCAATAAATATATCGCCCCCAGCAATTAGCAATATCAAATCTGATAAAACCAGTCAACCAACTGAGAAGTCTTCAATGCAAGCTGCAATGTAAGAGTTGAGTTGAAATGGTCCATACATCAAGGAAAATGAGCATTCATAAGAATCATGAAACCTAGGCTAAGTTCCATGGACTCTTAAGGTCTCTCATCCAAACATAGTATAAACACTGGATTTGGATGATGGTATTTAGAGTTCCATGAAGCCTAGGCTACACCTTTCAGAAACGCACTAAAAAAAATAGATAAAAGGGCTTCAAAATGACTAGATGCAAAACATTTGAGAGAACTTTCAAATAATACCTTAAAAGTCCTTTGTTGCGCGTCTTTCTATTGCATTGTATTGTTTTAGTAGTAACTTTGTAGTGCTTTAGTAGTTCATCAGTAGTGTTCTTGTAGTGCATTTTTAACAATTAAGTCTAAAGTTTGTCCCTCATTCAAACATAGAACAAAACACCCTTGACAACTTTATGTTTTATACAAAAAAACTTCTAGAGCTCAACTGAAAAAAAAAAAAAAAAAAAAAAAAAGTCATCGTCTATCCACTTGTCATGCTCTAATTGATTCTTAGTCGTGAAAAACTTCTCTCCATCATCAAGTCAGTTGGGTAATTTTTTTTCTTTTTTAACTATTGGATTTGAAGTGTTTTTCCATAAAGATCAAGTAGCATCATCTTCCAGGAGAATAAGTTTCGGAAAAGAACGAATTACTTTCAAATGAAAGCGAAAATATGGTACATCACATACACACTGCAGATATGACATAGGCGTATACCAGTATCTACTTCTTTACACACTCAACATCAACAAAATTTACATAATGAACCATTTATATGCCCTCATCACTCAAACGTAGCATTACATGTGTCAAATCTACTGCTTTCCTGGTAAAACCGACATCTTTTTGGCCACAAAACTTAAAGGAGGAGACTAATCAACAAAGTTCAAAAGATAAAAGAGGACATCACCAAATTAAGCAGGCCGAAATATGGACACTAATGGTAAAAAACGGTGATTCTCAAACACCTGTAAATATAATGCATGTTATGTTGTTTAACTGGGGAATGTACAACTATTAAGAATAGCCAAAAGTGATACATTAGGACCACTAAAGTATAGGCGGGTACTATAGTGCAATCCGATTAACCATCATTCTCCGGAATCTTTACTCTTCATGCATATCAGTGCTTATAGAGACATTATTTTATATACAAGTCTAAAACCCATGATTTTCTTCTATATATTACTGAAACTATAAAAAAATTTAGTAGTGCAACAACATGATTAAAAAAATTTGTAAGTAATCACTAATTAAACACGAGAAGCCCTGATGATAAATCTTTCATTATATTAGATAAATCTGATAAACCATCAATCTCTGAAATCTTCACTCTTCATGCATACCAATGCTCATGGAGATATTATATGATTTCTTCTATATATTGTTGGGATATAAAAAATTTCAGTAGCGCAAGAACATGATTAGAAAAATGTATGAATCACTACACTTGAGAAACCACTGATGTTACATCTTTCATCATATTATATAAATCCTCTCACCAAAGGATGAAAACAGGAAAAGTGAGAAAAGGAGTAGCTATCTTAATTTATTATTTATACTTAAAAGAACTTAGGTTAGCAGATTTTGATACTGGATGGCTTAGACAGCAAAAAGAGCTACAATATCTATATTTAAAATACAAGCATTATTTCCAATTGATTAACCCTCTCAGGCGAGATCCGCATGGAGAGAGAAAACAAAAATCCAATTTATAATGTGCTCTAAATCTGCTTAATAAATGCACGAACAGAGACATTCCAATAGTGTCATAATTTCTATTGTTTTTTGATGACTTATAGCATCACCCTATATTTAGGGAACAAAAAGACAAATAAAAGTTACATGTTTACTAAGTTAGAAAAACACAAAATATTGGTTCACAGTTGCCTGCTGAGTACTATGGTTCTTTGCTTTTTACACCATTGGGCTTGACTGGTTCCAACATTGTACTTCTTTTACTTTTTAAGTCTTTGTTTCTAATTAAAAAAAAAAAAACTGAGAGAGAATGAGAGAGAGACTAAAAGTACTCTGATTCTGGTCAATAAACATTGTAGGAGCAGGCATATGAAATATAAAGCATGGATTAACAAACAGTAATGGAAATAATAGCTTAGAATGGAAAGCAAGGCTCACAGAAAAGTAATCTCTAAACACTCGAAACTCTGGAGTTATTACATGGGAGTTTTGAGTATGGTGATTTGCATAGAAACACACTAACCCTGTGTTTGGTTGCAGACTTTCAAAGTACCAGGAAATTTGGACTCAGTTTTTTAAAATGTACTACATAACACCATCATCTGACATGCAAGTCGAAGTGCCTCAATTTTGAGAAATTGACTGTAATGCGAGAGTTTTTGGGGGAATTCAAAGCGAGAATGTGAGGAGGGAATTAGGGTTTTGAAGAGGCCATCTTTATCTCGGTCAATCAATGAATCCAAAATTTTCAGAAAATCTTTATTTTTTCTGTTAGCAAATTGGCCTGCCTCACACAACTCCCCCTGCAAACATGATGAATTCCAATATTAGTTTGAAAGTGTCAATATTAAAGAAATAGAAACCAGAGTTATAAGAGACAGAGTAGCAGAGAACACAGAGAGAAGTAGGAAGGTAAAAGAGATTTCTGTATTGTTTTCTTTAGGGTTCAGGTCGGGATCTCAAACCACAATTCAAAGTCTGAATCCCAAACCAATAATTTTCGGAACGAGATTCTAAGATCCGAAACTGAACCGAAATTTAGGAATACCGAACCGAAGTTTCGAGATTCCTAAATTTCGGGATTCCCAAAAAATGCAGTATAGATAGTCCTTGCACTTCTAGTAACTAAGTTGATTCATAAGATGCTAGTAATTTAGCTAATCTGCTAGTTTTTGAACTTTCTGCACCAACATAACTAGCTGCTTGCTCTTCTGTTTTCATTATAATTGTTTTATCACGATCGTTTTGCTTTGAAGCTCTGATAGAAGCTCCCGTTGTGGAATTAAGTGGCAGGGAAGATTCAAGGTAATAGGAAAAAGAATTGGCCATAACAAAGTCCTTTTTAATTGACTCCATTGAATCATAAACTTGAAGCTGATCCTGCAAGTTTGATATCGGGTAATAGATGAGTTGGTAGTTTGTAACAATGGGCAGCAAGATGATCCTTATGTGAACAAATTTGACATGTAGTAATTTCAGGTGGCAGAGAACTAGGATATGGAGATGGAGGTGAGCCAAGAATTCCATTATAACTATCAACATTATTACTATAGCTTGACTGGTATGAACTAAAATTAGATTAAGCATGATAACCACCATTGAAACCAGCATGAAATTGAGAGCTAAAGAGAGGAAAGAAAGAACCTTTTGTCTCACATTCACCAAATTTAGTTACCATAGCAAACATAACGAGTGTCACATGAGTTGTACGATCCCACATCGCCTAGGTGTGAGGATCTTGTAACCGTTATATGTATATTCCCATCTCTACCTAGCACGAGGCCTTTTGGAAGCTCACTGGCTTCGGGTTCCATCGGAACTCCGAAGTTAAACAAGTTCGGGCAGGAGCATTCCCAGGATGGGTGGCCCACTAGGAAGTTATCGTGTAAGTTCCCAGAAACAAAACCGTGAAGGTGTGGTAGGGGCCCAAAACGGACAATATCGTGCTACGGTGGAGTTGAGTCCGGGATATGGTGGGGGCCCAGGCTGGAATGTGACAATTTGGTATCAAAGTCAATCCCTGGCCAAAAGTGTGCAGACGAGGACGTCGGGCCCCTAATGGGGGTGGATTGTAAGATCCTACATCGCCCAGGTGTGAGGATCATGTAAGCCTTATATGTATATTCTCATCTTTACCTAGCACGAGGCCTTTTGGGAGCTCACGGGCTTCGGGTTCTATCGGAACTCCAAAGTTGAGCGAGTTCAGGCAAGAGCATTCATAGGATGGGTGACCCACTTGGAAGTTATCGTGTGAGTTCCCAGAAACAAAACTGTGAAGGTGTGATAGGGGCCCAAAGCGGATAATATCGTGCTACAGTGGAGTTGAGCCCGGGATGTAGTGGGGGCCCAGGCGGGGATGTGACATGAGCACAATCCATAATGGCTTCCTCAGCGAGCAATTGTTCACAAAAGCCCTTGAGTGAAATGATATTCTCACGCCCTCTGATTACACATTTAAATGTGTTGTATTTTTGAGGGAGTTCATTCAACGCAATGATCACAAAGTCTTCATCCGCAAATGTGACACAAAGAATAAAAAGTTCATCCCTTACTTCTTTAATTCTTCGAAGATACTGGAAAAATTGAATTTTATCCTTTCTTAATGTTGTAAAGATCAGTCTATTATTTGATTATACTGGTTTTTGTACTTGAAAAGAAAAACTAGTTTTGAAGATGAACCCACATCTCTTGAGAACTCTTGCTACCAATCACACATGAAATAAAGCGTGAAGAAAGTGTTGCAATAAGTAACAACATCAAGGCATGGTCATGCATTTTCCAAACTTTATACACATCAGTTTCAATTCTTGAAGATGAAATACCAGATGTTACCCTTGAATCTCCTGAAGAAGTAGAAGAAAACTGAGCAGGACACATTTGATCCGTCAATGAACCCCATAATTCTATGGACTTCAAGCATCAATTGCACCTGAAAATATCATTATACATAGTTGGTCTCATCTAGTTTCATAGTAACAGACGTGGAAACGAATGTAATCAATCCAGTGATCGATGATTGCAAGATTTGAAGTTAATTCGCATTTACCATTTCGGAAAATTGTAGAGAAATCTGTTTAAGGAAAAGACTCAAACACCTGGTGTGCACAAACTTTCAACACAAAGAATAAAAAACTGGGTAATCTTGATACACCCACAAGACAGAAGAAGAAAGAATTTCGTGTAGCAGAAGCAAAAGAAATGATCGAAGAAGCTGATCAAGCTTTAATGGCGATTGATAATATTAAAGAATATAAACCAGAGTTAGAAGAAAGTGATAGTAGCAGAGAACAGAGAGAGAAGTAGGAAGGTAAAACAGATTTCTATATTGTTTTCTTAATGATGGAGTAATTACAAGTGTATGTATTTATAGTGAACTAGTCACTCTAACATACTTCTTAACAAACTATCTAATCTAACAAACCACCCAATCTAATTACAAATGGCAAGATCTCAACCATACAACATTATATTCTAACAGAAAGATGCCTATGTGGAGCCTTTGTCAGGCTCTCAGGCTTTCTAACAAGTTAAGGAAAATGTTGAGTGTCAAATCCTATCTCCAGAAATTCATTATTTAATTACATATTTTGTATCTATTTGATCTTAATTGACTATATTTTGTTAGTATTAGAATTTAATTATTTGGTTAAAAAAAACAGAGATTGGAAGTTGCCAGATGGCAGCCAGAGAGATAAGCAAATAAAGTTGCGAGAGAGAATGGAAGGGAAGGGAGAAGCCACGTGGGTAGCTGTGACTGGGGAAGGAGAAAGGGACCAATGACATGATGAGAAAAGGAGGGAAAGGACAAAGAGGGGAAAACAACAAACCGGGTAGAAGACTTCCCCCTAAAACTCGACACCCCACCACGATCCGACTCTAACCTGTTCTGGCGACTTTCCATCGCCGTTTTCGTCGGATTTCCGACGATTTGAAGCTATCCAACACCACCGCCAGACTCACCAATGTCCCATCTTCAATTTCCACCCAAACTCGGCTGGGTAAAGCCCCAAATTTGTGAGGGACCGAGTTGGTACGACCAAAGGCTTCACGATGGCAATCCGCCGTCTTACAAGAATTCCTTTCGACCACCACCACTAAAAGACTTTCCTTGAGGCCAGGAACAAAGCCCAAATAGGTTTGGGGGCAGTGGAGTTGCGAATTTGTCGAATTGGATAACATCAATTTCTAAGGTTTCAAACGCATTGAGGCGTTTTCAAGCCACTTCCCGACCGAATTGGGCTTCGGCCCATGTATGAAAATTACTCCCCTTATTGAGATCTACATGCCTATAAAATTTGGTAATTTTTGGAGTTAGGTAAATTTTCCAGCGAGCTGGGGTGGCCGGTCGCTATGTGTAGCGACATGTGGCAGTGAGGTGTGGCCCGAGGAACCACTTGATCCTTCTAAACTATATTTGATACCATGGTTCTATATTTGACACCCGATTAGTGAAATTCTATCATTTGAACCTAGTTTCATTAAGGAAGATCACTTGACCATTGTAGCGAACGATGATCCAACCGTTAAATCATTACCAAACTGTAATATTTTATTTTACATAATATTTGAGGTCATTAGGAACTAACAGATCAGGGATCCGATGTATGGATCTTCCCGAATTAAATTTCTAAGTTTGTAAAACCAAACGTCAGCTGCCACCTAATTTTAGCAATTGGTGAAGATCCGACCGTTGGATCATTCCGAAATTTTAGGATATTATTCTAGATCAATAATGAGACTCTCGGGAAGTTAAGGATTGGAAATCCGATGGGCGGCTCTTCCTGACTGAATTACTTGGGTTGTCTTTGATCAAAATGTTCCTAAAGACTAAGTAGAGTCTAGTGGGCCTATCTTGGTTAGTGAGCTATTCCAGTTAATGCTTGCCTCGGTTTACATGATTGGAACGCCTTATTGTGACATGCATATGTGTATTTAAATTCTTGATGATATGAATGATGTGTATGATTATCTTTATAACGATGTGAACCTAGAATCTTATTAGAAGTATTATGTAGAACTTTTAGGCTTGTATGACAAGATAGTTATTAGTCAAGATAAGTTGATAGTGCAGGTACCCACCTTGTAAATCATAGGGATTGAGGTAAGGATAGATTGTGTGTTGAACTGATTGCACTAGATAACAGTGGTACTTGGACGGTCCTGCTTGGTATATCGGCGATAGGGGACCATACGTATTTCAGGGGTGATCATGTTTGGTATAGTCACGCTGGATGATCAAGACCTGCACAAATAGACTATGCTTATGGTCCTGCTTAGTTTATCTGTAATAGGGGACCATACGTATTCTAAGGGTGATCATGATTGGCATATCCACGATAGGTGATCACTACCTAGAGTTAGGATGTGATCCTGCTTGGTATATTCACGATAAGGGACCACACGTTAGACTATGCCTATGGATCTGGTTGGTTTATCCGTAATGGGGGACCATACGCATTTTTGGGGTTGATCATGTTTGGTATATCCGCGATAGGTGATCACTATCTAGAGTGACATGATATAGTCCTGCTTGGTATATTCGCGATGAGGGATTGTTAGAAATGAGCATGCTTGGTATATCCGCGATGGGTGATCACTGCCTACACATTTAAATTATGCCTATAGTTTTGCTTGGTATATCCGTAATTGGGGACCATATGCATACTAAGGGTGATGATAATTAGTTGTACTTGGTATATTTCGATAGGCGACCTTATTTTAGCTGGATTTCGTTGAGAGGTCTAGAATCCCTACTCTTACTCATTTCCATAAGGTTAGTCCGGCCTTAGATTCAAGTGAATAGTAATTGCTCACAGTAGGCATCATGTTTATAAATTAGATTTACCATGTTATTATTTATAATCTATGTGGGGAATTGTATAGACTTCTTTTATTAAATTTTGTGAGGTGATACATGATTTTGTTAATTGATTAACGTAATTAAATGTTAATATCGTGCCTCATTGATTCATGGAATTGATTAATTGGAGTGATTGTGGAATGACGTTGGATATGATTGTTATTAATATGATTAGATTAGTTGATCAATGTGACTAGAGGATAATGTGCTTTTTTGATTCTTTGATATGTTACATGCTATGAATTATGATTTTATATGGAAAACATAATGATTTATATGATGGATGGAATGGAAATCTTGAATATCATGTGGGTTGTGATGTAGTCTTGACTTTAGAAATTCATGCTTGTCGAGTTCCAATGCTTGATGGAGGAATGCTATGTTTTTCAATTAGAAGCTACGAAGTTAAGTATCGAGTGTAGTGAATGGTGAACTGCGAATGGTTTGATCCCTGTTTAGGGTACGTAGACAGTCTAACGAGGAGGTTAGATGCAACCATAAAGTATACAAAAAAATTACTACGCAATTCGAATCCTGTGTTATGCTTTGCTCATATCCTGGAGACGAGGTATGTTAGATGTACGAGTTTTTGGTATCGTCATGTGTCGATCCTGGACGTATGTTGGGATTGAGGCGTGACATTGAGTGTGCCATTGCTATTTAAAACTAGCAGACTAAAAGTTATTCGGGCAAGAATAAACTGGTTACTTACGCCCCAAGTTACCAAAATTCTTCGATCAAAGGATTGTTTATAGAGAGGTTAAGTCCACAAAAAGTACTTTTCTTTGCCTTGGGATCACAGACTTTTGGCTAGTGTAATATGCCCTTTTCACATGAATTAAGAACAAAGGAAAAGCTTGATTTGTTGAAGTTATTGAGCCGAAGCAAAGTAAAGCAAATGTAAAGAACGTTAAATGATAACTTTGGAAACTGAAATACTGGTAAGTAAATGCTGAAAATAACTTATAATGAAAGTGCAAGGTATTTAAAGGCAGAAATTAACACAACAATGCATAAATATTAAAGGTTCAGGCATGTTTCAACGTCTTCTGGCATTGTTAGTTCCTTGATGGGCACACCTTCTCCAGTTTACAAGGTAAAACCTTCAAAACAATAACAATTGAAATCGATACCACAAAAAGAATGCAGCAGAGCTAAAACTAAAATGGAAAGATGATTTGGTCTACAAAAGGAATGTAAAGAACGTGATAGAGCTTTTAGGAGCCTTTTTTGGGAGTTGATTTGAATGTCCTTCTCATCTGGTCCTACTGCCACTTTTATAAAGTTTAATTCTCGATGAATTAAGCTTATAACTCCTTGATGCATCCCTTTTCTTGCCAAGTGGTTAATGCGACTTCTAGCGGAGGGTGAATTCCCACTTGATCCCCTTGAAATGACGAGTGTTTGCCCCTAAAAGTGATTTCCCTTCTAAAACATCTTCTCTGTAACATCCCCTAGTCTGATTATTCTTATAGGTTTGTCACCCATAGCTGCCACATCATATTAATATTTAAATCTTGGGCCGAGCTACTGTCCACATCTCTTGAAATTAAAGACCCAATAAGTTCTCTAAGGTTTTACGTGGGTTTGGGCCGCAACGCAAGCCCAATGTCCATTTTGGGTTCAAATAGAACAACTTAGAAGATATAAGGAAAACAATGACAAGAAAAATCTAAATTAAAAAGGTGAAAACGGAGTAAAATCCGGATCTCAAAGAGCTTTTGTACTGTTTTTTTAATTTAAAAGATGAAATTAGAAGTCACTTAGTACTATGATTTAGTGGTATCAGTTATATGTAACTCAGAAGATATAGTGAAAGCAATGAAAGGGAAAATCTAAATGAAAAAGGTGAAAATGAAGTAAAATGCGGAACTCAAAGAGCTTTGCATTTTTTTAAATTCAAAAGAGGAAATTAAAAGTCATTTAGTACTACGACCTAGTGGTATCAGTTATAAGTAAGAGGTCTTAGATTCAATTCTCGTCAAAAACGAATTTGAGTAACATTATTATAGTTAACGTAGTGTGAGGCTTAGCCCACCTCCCCCTAATGTGAATAATATCGTTTGTTTGTTATTTAAAAAAAAAAATAAATAAATAAAAAATTAAAAAAAAAAAAAAAAGAAGAAGAAAAGAGGAAATTAAAAAATTTATTTTGTGGGAAAAATAAAATTAAAAAAAAAAAAAGAAAAAAGGGAAAAAAGAAATTGATCTAAAAACATCTCCAAATGAGATTTTAAATTTTAAACATAAAATATAATTTTGAAAGCATATATGACATTTCAATTTTTTTTAAATTTTATTCTCAATCTCATATGTCAAATCAAACTATTATTTATTATGTTAATTAAATATTTTTAAAATAATAAAAAAAAAATAAAAAGTATTTGTTAATCAATTAAAAATAAATTTGGGTTAGGGTCAATTAAAAAATATTCACGCACTCTGTGTGTATGGCATATGGTAGTACCAATTATAATTACTGTTAAAAGAGAGCCCGTTGAGTTCCTAATTGCCGTTAGTGAGAGGGTAGCTTGGGTCAGTTGGTGCTTCTCAAAACTGCTTCCGCAAAGAAGCAATGGGGAGATTTGAATGAAACTTTCAAAAGGCCGAAATTACCCCCCATAATTTACAAATTATAACACTTACCCTAACTCGGCTTTCATTGGCGTCTTGGAGCAAACGGTCCTAGAATTTCCTGAGAATTTATCATATATGACCGAAACTTAGTCTCTAATTTCACAAATGTCATTTTTTCTTTTTATATAAGAAAACTATTTTTTTTCCTAAAAAAACTATTAATTATAGCAAAAAACACACTTGAATAAACTTAAATGCCGTAAAAATTAACTCCCAGTTACAATATGCCTGAAGTTCTTAGATATTAGAGTCAATTTTTAACCTAACTCACAAGGAAAGTCTCTACACCATGGGAATGTCAAAAACACTAACCAACATCAGTCAGCGCCAAATTTTACTTCGTTCATGGAGGATGAAAAAAAATTAGGATAGCAATCCCCCAACATGGTATGGGTACGTACTTTGACCAAATTAGGGTTGTAATTCCCCCCCCCCCCCCCCCCCCCCCAAAACTTTGGTAAATCAACATAAGTCGGTCATAGGAGTTTAATGGAACTCTTTGGCTTGCTTTCACTAATGATTTCCTTCATTGCAGAAATTGTTAATGGATTTTCTTAATTTCCTTTTCCACTCACTTGAATCAACTTCATGAAATCTAATTTTTGACGATCACTAGAATTCAATTGTTATGTATGTGATATCGGCAGGGTTGGATCAAACAGAGCTTTACTTTTCGCTAAGATCAAATAGAACTGATTTTTTCTGATTTGATGTGCCCTTTTATTAATGATAGAACTGATTCTATTGTTGAAACCCCTTTGCAGGCCCGGCCCAGGCCCAATGCAGGCAAAACGACTGTCTGAGGCCCAAAAAAATTGAGGGCACCAAAATTATTAAGGCGATGTATTTATATATATTTTCATAAGAGTATAAATTTATAAAATTTGGTTCAATGACACAAAAATTTGGCACCAAAATTACAAAGGGGCCCTTTGGCTAAGTGTTGTAATGAGCAACCATAGATACGACACTATCTTCAAGTGATGATGATCCTTACCACCTTATTTAGTCATTCTGGAGAAAAAGTATTTGAAAATAAGAAAACAAATAAAGGATGAGGTGAAATGGCCAACTTAATAATTTTCTTAACTTTTTTTTTTAAGCGCATCCAGGAAACCTATTGAAAATTTGGGTAAATTTACAAACAAGAAACACTAATGCAACTTGGCACAAATAGCAGTATTTCAAAACTAAAAGCAGAATTTCTCACTACAATTGAATGCCTTCAGAGTTTTAGCAATTAATTAGGTCATTGAGTTTCTACGAATTATAAATTAACCGGATCACTATAAAATTATAAAATGAGCCACCGTGCCCCTCAAATAGTATTATTTGAGATAGCCAATCTATTATACTTTGATTCGTGAAGACAACAAAATGATAAAATGACGGAATGTGTGAATTAAAAATGAATTGAACACATGACTCATTATCTCTTAGTTCAAGGAGAGACATGAAAACCTTAGTGACCTGTGTACCACCTTACAACCGTAGAGAAGAAAAAGAATCGTACGGGACAAAGACAATACACAATTCTAGATATTTCAGTGATCAAAACATAAGTCTCATTCTACTTACAGCAAGAAGTAATCTTTTATAGTCCTTTTGAATCATGTGCCCTGCTTCAGTTCCCTTACCAAACAGGATAAAAGTCTTATCCAAGGCAATCCCTCCTAATCCTGTGTAACAAACGGGTCCAAAATACTCCATCCAAGTTCTACCCACCACACAAACAAGCAGGCCCAGTTCTCGTGCAACATAGCAAACTCTTAACTCGGGACCTAAAATTGGGTTTTCGTCGATCAATCAAATGGAGCAATTTTCCCTCTCAAATCGCTCCGTCTCGCAGTCCCTCTCTCTCGTTCATTCGACTGGTTGAAGCTTTCAAGTATCAAGATTGGCAGAAGCATCCGCAGAAATGCAGAGGGGAAGACAATCCTGGTACTACTTGACCACTGTTTCTTTGTAATTTTCCCGAGAAAGTTTACGCCTTTCATTTTCCCGAGAAAGTTTCTGCATTTGGGTTTACAGCAATGCATTCATCTCGTCCATTTCTCTTCTGGGTCCTTTTCTTTTTCGTCTCCAACCTCAGTTTCCCTTCGCTTTCTGTCCCGTTCTTGCCTGCGACGAACAATAACCTCACCCTCTTCGGCGACGCTTCCATCACCAACACCGCGATTAGTCTCACTCAAGAACTCACCACCTGCCCCTCCTCCTCCCCTTCTGCTTCTTCTGGGGTTGGAAGAGCATTTTACGCCTACCCAATTCGGTTTCTTGACTCGAAAACCAACGCCACTGCCTCTTTCTTGTGCCGATTCTCTTTCTCAATCACCCCAAGTTCCCGATTGTGTTCTTCTGGAGATGGCATTGCGTTTGTGATCACCCCCGATGTTGATTCTCTGGGATCATCCAGAGGGGGGTATATGGGACTTCCGGAGCCATCCTCAGCTTCGAAAGAATCGTTCTTCGCTGTGGAGTTCGATACTAGGTTTGATCCTATGGTCGGTGACATCAATGGGAACCACATTGGTATTGATTTGAACACAGTTGTGTCTGTTGCCTGTGTTGATGTTGTTTCAAGAGGTATTGATTTGACAAGTGGGAGGGAGATTACTGCTTGGATTGAGTACAGAGATGCTGTCAAGATGATTCGGGTTTGGGTCGGATACTCGTCAACTAGGCCTCCAACGCCTCTTCTTGTTGCTCAGATTGACCTCTCCAACCAGTTCAAGGAGTTCATGCGTGTCGGTTTCTCAGCCTCGAATGGGCATGGCTCTTCAGTTCACGTTGTTTACAGGTGGAGATTCAAGACTTTCGGGTCTCTTCCACCTGGGAATCCTACAGATGCCTTTGAAGAAGGGGACTGCTTCATGTGCTCTTCACCAGAAGATTCAAGTACCAAAAGCAGCCCGGAAAATCGTTCCCATGAAAGAAAAACAAAGATAGTGGAGATGGTTCTTGGGTTGGGAGGTTTAGCCGCGTTTGTTGTCTCCATAATCGCATTTGTTTTTGTCATTTGTTTTGTGTGTGTGAAAAAGAGAAGGGTCACTGCCAGAAGGAGCAGAGAGCGCAAAACTTGTAGAGTTGAGGCGAATAAAGTTCCGACGAGTTTGTCTCTGGCAGAAATAAGATCGGCGACAATGGGGTTTAACCGACACAGGGTTGTCGGGGAAGGGGCATCAGCTAAGGTTTATAAAGGGTCTCTGTCCTCTGGTGGAGAAGTGGCTGTGAAAAGGTTTGAGAGGGGTGATGGGATCGGTAGTCTGCGTAATCCTTTTACCACGGAGTTTGCAACTATGGTGGGTTGTTTGCGGCACAAGAATCTGATCCAGCTTCATGGGTGGTGCTGTGAGGGTAATGAGTTGGTCCTGGTGTACGAGTACATGCCCAACGGAAGCCTCAACAAAGTTCTTCACAAAAGC
Source organism: Pyrus communis (assembly GCF_963583255.1). Lineage (NCBI taxonomy): Eukaryota > Viridiplantae > Streptophyta > Magnoliopsida > Rosales > Rosaceae > Pyrus > Pyrus communis. The sequence goes on from NC_084805.1 coordinate 1,345,117, forward strand.
TTCAATTCAGCAGTTGTTCTGTCCTGGAAGCAAAGACTTAATATAGTTCTTGGAGTCGCTTCTGCTCTTGCATATCTTCACGAGGAGTGTGAGAGGCAAATAATTCACAGAGATGTTAAAACTTGCAACATAATGCTCGATGCAGATTTTAATGCCAAACTAGGGGATTTTGGTCTAGCAGAAGTGTATGAGCATAGTTCAATCATTGCAAGAGAAGCAACTATACCAGCCGGTACAATGGGATATCTTGCTCCAGAATATGTTTATTCAGGTGTTCCAACTGTTAAAACTGATGTTTACAGCTTTGGCGTGGTGGTGTTAGAGGTGGCAACGGGAAGAAAGCCGGTGGAGGATGATGGAACAGTGGTTGTTGATTGGGTTTGGAGCATGTGGGAAAAGGGGAAACTGATTGAAGCTGCTGATCTGAGGTTGATGGGGAAGCTTGATATGGTAGAGATGGAGAGGATGCTGATGACTGGACTTGCTTGTGTGCACCCAAACCATGTGAAGAGGCCAACGGTGAAGGAAGCTGCAAGGATTCTTAAAGGTGAAACGCCTCTTCCTCTGCTGCCACCAAGAAAACCAAGGGTAAGCCTTCGCCCTGTTTATCCTGATGAATGTGAAGAAATCCCGCTTTGTTGTGGTGTTCGGCCAAGTCTTGAACATGATGATGTACAATATTTGACTCCGAGGAGCCACTTTGGCAAGGATTAGTAGCTCATAATAGATCAAGTAACTTCAATTTAAGAGTAGGATTTCAGTGCAGTTCGTAACAGAGAAATTAGGAGTTTTTTGTTGACTGGGGATCTTGGGGAGTCCTATTCAATTGCTTCAGTTAATTTGTAGATTTTGTAGTCCGAAATTGTGTTTGATGTCGTATAGAAATTAAACGCTCAGAGTGTTTAGCAGAACTTTTCCTTGTCTGTTTAATCATGATTGGCATTGTCTCAAGCATTTTGTTATTATAGCTAATGGACTTATTAATTCAAATGATGTTCGAAAGATTGAGTTAAACTTCATGCTGTAGGCTGCAGCAGATTGATATGGGTTTTTGATTGTCGTATCAAATGTGAAGCCTAAACAGTATTTGAATCCTATATGACGATGGCGATACATTGAATGATCAAGAGCAGGATTCACGTCCCCTTACCTGGTAGAGCCGCTAAGATAGGATTGACATGTTCTAACTCACAAACAAAATGCATAATGATTTAAGTTTCCATTCGTTACAAAAGCATTTTTACATTAGCTGATGGACTTGATACTTTAAATGATGTTCGAAAGATTGAATGAAGTTCCTTTTGAATTTGTTATTTGTTAACTTGATGTTGTAGCTAAAAAAAAAAAAATGAAATATCATCACGTACAACAGCAGATGACTGCAGATCGAGGCAACAGTGTTTTTCCAGAAATTGAGCTTTATTCAAACTACTCATTCTCCAACAAGCACTTCCCATGTCCATCAACATCGAAGAAAGTGTTTCGGAGTTAAAGTCATAAGTGTGCAATTAATATGGGTTTCGTATGTAATGTGAAGCCTAAGTAGTATTTGAAACAATCGTCTCCTTACCTGGTACAGCAGCTAGATAGGATTGGCATGTCCTCAAATTCACTAACAAGATGTATACTGATTTACGGGTTTGTCTGGTTTTTGCGGAAGGGGCCTTTGGAAACTGAACAAAAAAAATTATTGCCGTTTCTGGACTGCACACCAGTTTCCATTAGTTCCAAAGACAGACTGAAACACGTCAATTCTTCCTTTCTACAAAAATTTGAATTAAGCTCCCTGGTGTTAACGTTAATGGTGTTTTCAGGAAATGAACCTTGTGGTTCATCCTTGTACCAGGAAGAAACATGGAGGCCAACTCCACGGCGCTGGGATAGTATTCATACTACTTCAAGTCCGGCTTTGCCAATTCTTCCCAAGCTTATGATGCAACTGACTTTACAGTGAACGGAAATGAAAAACTATTGCAATGAGAAATTAGGCATATTTTTCTTTGTTAGTGCTAGACTATTGTATCGTATTTTATATTTTGTAAGGAAGAAGAATTTGGGATTGGATTTTTGGCTTTTGGATTTCGGATTTTCTGGGAACAGCAGAGAATTACGGAGAGAATTTAAGATGAAATGATATTTCTTCTTTCACACAACGATGGTTGGTAAGAGACTGGTCAGCATGATATATACTCTTAACCATCCAAATAAGTCATCTTATGAGATGCTTACCGATGATGTGAGCTATGACACTTAGGGTTCACATGGATTATGATACAATGGTCCATATTACAAGCTCAATATTAAATACTAAATCAATCTAGCTAATGCCCAAATAAATTGCAAAATTGTCTATGCATAAACATTCATGCCCCTCGCCTTTCAATAAATATAGCCATCTTATAGTTCAAAGCAAAATATATTTTTAAATACAATTAAGCTGATGGGATAAATCGATGTGATTTACTTGCATTTATTATAAGATAGTGACTAATAACAATGCCTTTTGCGGATTTGTTCTATGACGTTGCATCTAGCACTTTCAGACTCATTTGAAGCTGTCTCGTCACGATATTCATGTGTTCGCTTCAGGATTTTCAATGTTTGGTTGAGCTCTTTCAAATCTTGTTTGTACACCAAACGAGCCCCACACTTCTTCACACTATTGAAGTCTGCTTTTTGTTTTCCCCCGTCAATATCATAAAAGCAAGTTTCGAATACGAACTGTTCCTGGTGACAATTTTCACGAGAAAAATAAAATATCCAAATGTGTTCTGACTCAAGAGACCCTATTTTACAATCCCATCGCAGAAGGCAATCCCCTAAAAACTGAATATTGAAATAATCATAATGACAAAGGGTAGCTAGATTAGCCAATTTTTGCTTAGGATCTTGAAAAACAACACAAAAGGCAATCCCCAGCCAGTTGGTACATGATGGTGGTGGAAGCTCCACATTTATTGAATGTCCCACACTCTGATTACTGAACCACTCTGGAATTTCACTTCCAGGCCATACAACATCTGGGTCCAGTTTATCGAAATATAGATTCAGTCCCTGCAACAAAAGAACTATTTTAGAGAGAGGGAGGGAGGGAGGGAGAGAAAGAGGGAGAGAGAGGGGGGAGGGGGGGAGATAAAGAGAGAGCACCTTGGTCTGAGTGGCAATTCTTCGAATCCTAGAGAGTATTGTATTATTCCAGCCTTCATCTTGAACCAATGCAATGCAATTCTTGCAAGTGAAGTCAAAGTCATACAAATTGGTGTCTCTGCTACTCAACTTGGATGGATCTGACAACCTTTTTAAGGAAGTACAATTTTTCACATTTACACATAATTCGTTGCTAGATGGAAGAGGTGGCAATTCTTGAAGGCTTTCGCACCCCTCCAAATCAAGATACTTGAGCTTAGAAAGGTGTCTAATGCTTTCAGGTAGACTGACGAAATTATTTCCACTGAGAATCAACTCTACCAAAAAGGACAAGCAGCCAATATCATCGGGGATGTCTCCTTCAGAGAGTTTACAATTTCTTAGATATAACTCTCTCAAAGAGCATAAACGATTTAGAGAAGACAATACCAAACCCCAACAAAGAGGATCAGGACGACTCTTTTCGAGTCCTAATAAGCGGAGAAGGCCCCATCCGTACGTTACTTTAGCATCCGATCTGTCAAACACAAGACGTTTGAGATTTTTCATACCTACAAGCGGCTCGGTCATAGTGGCTCCCAATTCAAGCACCTCTAAGTGATCCATGTCTCCTGGGAGTTTGTCAAGTTTTGAGCATCCCATCACATCGAGATATGTAAGAGACTTCAAAGTAGAAATAGCCATTGGAAGGTTCAAGAGATTTTTGCAATTACGTAGATACAAACCCTTAAGGCCAACCAGATGTCCTATTGATGAAGGTATTTTCTCGATCGCAGTTCCTTTTAAGGAAATCAGGGACAAATTCTTCATCTGCTCCCCAAATTCTGGAATCTTTTTCACATTTGAGCAGCCATCAAGATTGAAAGTCTCAAGAGAATCCATTTCAACCTTACTTGGGAGGCTCTTTATGCTTTCACAGCCATGAAGGTACAAAACTTCAAGTCTTTTGAGGACTCCAATAGATGGGTGAATCTTAACTAAATTCTTACAATCACAAAGAATCAACTTCTCAAGATTTGGAATACCACTGAAATCCGGAGTACTCATTAATTTATTGGAGTAGTTAAGATCGATATATTTCAAGTTGGGCAAGTCCTGTACAACACCAATAAGGTTCAAATCATATATTTAGCTTCTACAACCTTAAAGTTTATTCAAAACAATAAATAAATAAATAAATAAATAATATATAGTTATTTTGTAAATGAAATAGCATTTATTCAATACTAACCTTTTTCCCCTGCCATAGTCGAACAAGTTTGCTCTTACGCATCTTAAGTTGAGTAAGCAAATGTGGTTGAAAGTTGGTTGGAAGAGACTTAGAAGGATAGAAACTCCAATTTATAATTCTCAAGGAACATGGAAGAAATTTGGGGCCTGAAGAAAAAATCAAATTATCGAATTCCAAAAACCTCAGTCCATCCATCTTAGAGAAGGCTTCGCAATTCCATTGGCGTACCTCTTCTACTTTGAGTTGGCGTAAGGATATGGCTTCAATCGCCCCCGTTCCCTAACAACAAAGAAAAAAAGACAAATTAATTTCGCATTCAAGTCTAACATAGTGTCAAATAAAATTATATCTTCATCCAAACTTGGTATTTAACTTCTTACCGTATTCCCACCTTCTCCCTGTTAGTGTAAATGATATAGTATGTTCAAAAAAAAAAAAAAAAAAAAAATCTTACCGTATTCGTCATGAATATATGGTAAATGTCATTGTAAAGCCACAACCTACTGCGCAGACTAGGCTCTTTAGACTCGTGACCAATAATTGTCCATGCCATTTCTTGTATCAAATCATGCATCCACATACGTTTTAGGTGATTTTGATAGAGGAGAGATTTCTCAATTAGCGAATCTATTACAATACTACTAGAAATTCCAAAAGAATTATCTAGTGTTTCAATTACTCGCTTCATGTACTTCCCTTTGTGGAAACATGCAACATCGAGAAAAATTCTCTTCTCCATCTCTTCTAGTCCATCAAAACTTATTTTAAGTTTATCAAAAATTGCTGGATTAGGAATTTTTGATAGATTATCCCGTACACTATTCCAAGCATCTAGCCCTCTCTTAAACAAAGCTGACCCCAAAGTTTCAAGAGCTAATGGGAGGCCTCCAGCATAATTAATGAAATACTTAGACAGTTCCAAAAACCCATCCTCAGGCAGATTTTTCTTAAAGGCATTTTGACTAAACAGTGCAAGAGCTTCATCATCATTTAACACCTTGACATTATGACATAATGTTATGTCATGCTGGACTAGCAGACGTTCATTTCTAGTTGTAATGATAATTCTACTTCCCATGCCAAACCAATCTTTCTTTCTAGCTAGTACTTGTAGCTGGCTTATGTGATCCACATCATCAAGTACAAGAAGAACCTTTTTGTTGCATAAGCACTTCTCGGTGTACTTGATTCCACATTGTTGGTCCCGAATCTTTTCTTTCAACATCGGTAAAAGAAGTGTTTTTTGAAGACCAATTAGGGTAGGGTCTGCTTTAGAAACCTCTCTAACGTTGCGAAGAAAGCAATGAACATCAAAATGGTGGAAGGTTTTATCATAAACTAGCTCGGCAAGAGTAGTCTTGCCTATGCCACCCATCCCAGCTATCCCAATAAATCGAACATCATCTACATCATGAGCTAACAACAAACTTAGTTGCTTGAGTGCAGAATCAGTTCCGACTAACTTCCTTGAGGAATCTAATAGCGTGAATGTAGCTTGCACTTTCCTCCACACGCTCTTGACGATTTTTTCTATGAGCTCACTTTCACCCCTACATGGTATAAAATAACCAATCAAAAAAGCATAAACGAAGAATTCAAGTTTGACTCTACTAAGACATAGGAAATTAAAGTTGTCCATGCATGCTTACTTAGATTCCTTCGAATGCCAACCACGAATTTTGGACACTCTTTTTAGATCAGCTTTCCATTGGACCACCTTCTTTTTATCTTCGATACTGATCAACTTTTCTTCATGCTCCAAGAAGGCTTTGGCAAAACATCCCCGTTGATTTCCAACGTCAGATGGATCCATCTCGTAAAAGACCGGCAGAACTGAGTTCCTGGCTTCCATGAATTGAAGAATGGTTGTAAGTTCGTTCAAGCACCATTTAGAAGAGGCATAGTTTGGTGAGAGGACAACAATTGCAATATGCGATTCTTTGATCGCACTCAGGAGCTCAAGGGAAATACTTGTTCCTCCTTCAAGCTCTCGATCGTCAAAGAAAGTAGTAATCCCTTGGCACTTGCATAATTCATGGTATAAATGGGATACAAAACCCTTGCGGGTGTCTACACCCCTAAAACTCAAAAACACATCATACTTCCATCGAGGAGCTGATTCATTCGAAAGAAGAGATGCAGTAGCTCTTTGGTCGCTCAATGCCATCAGAAGAAAAAAAAAACAGTTGCTGTAAATCGGGTACTGCAAACGGTAACTGAATGAACAAGTAAAAAGATAGAAGATCAATGTTTTAAAATTTAAAAAAAAATCTAAAACTTTAAATTTTCTTTTAGATGCATCTTTTATTCATAAATGTTACATGGACTCACTGTGGTCTGATATTTGACTCAATGCCAACACGTATTTGACAATTCGATTTGATCTTACAGTCCTTAATAACTCAGTTTAAGCTGTTGAATCATTTTCAATTACCGGAAAATGAGTTCTGCAAAAAAAAAAAAAAAAAAAAAAGAACTAGTAGTCAATGAACAAGTAAAACAAAAATGAGCAGGGAAAAGAAAATAGAAACTGGTTTTTTACCACCTCATATATTGTTGAATACATTCAGCATAAAATTTTTTATTGAATGACTTATACACCCTAATATGCAATGATTATTTAGGCCTCGTAAGTGTTTTTTTTTTTTTTTTTTTTTTTTTTTTTTTTTTTTTCAATAGAACTTCTAAGACCATCTTTAATGGTTGGGCTAAAAGTCAAATTTTTTAGCCCGAAAAATTTAGCTTTTAGCTCAAAAACAATTTTTCTACACCAACCGTTCTACCCGAAAATTTTAGCCCGGGATTATTAAAGAATGAACTTAGGCTATTTTTTTTGTTAAATTATTTTTTTTTTTTAAATAAATATGTAGATTATCGTAAATTAATTTTATGAACATTTTAATCTAAAAAAATTTAAATTCCGATAAATATTGGGTAGAGTCCACCCCGATTTCTGGGCTAAATTTCGGGGGGAATTTGGCATTGGTTTAGCATTTAGCATTTAGCTCAAAATTCCCCCTTAGGTTGGAGTGGGTTTGGGGGGAAATTTTGGGGAGTAATTTGGCTTTTAGCCCACCATTGAAGTTGGTCTAAATATACCCCAATCACTTTTTTTTGAATAAAATTAATTATGCAAATATTATTTTTCTCTTCAAGCTGTCCAAGTCACTCCCACCCTTCATCGTAGAACAAAACTCTAATTTATAAAAAAATATATATATAGAAACACATTGATTGAAATTTTTTTTTTTGAGGAATGGAATATGAAATCAATGTTTTAGAAGCTTCACATGAGATATGATTTTATAATTTTTTTTATTGTTTTAATGATTTCATGCAAATTAAGGCCTTTTATATGCAACCAAAGGCTGGTGAGTGGAGATTTTTCCTTATCAACGAAAATAGTTTTTTAACTGGTTATGGAACCTAAATGGTTTAGTCAGTGCTTCTTTGACTAGTTATGGAAAACTAAGGGTTGTTGTAACATCCCGTCCCGAAACTAACGAGACGTACATTTAAAATGACAATTTTACCCCTAATCTATTCGTTTACGTGTATATTTGTGTTGTGTGGGTGGTGGGACCACACACAATCATACATTTTTTCTTTCTTTCCGGGATTCCCTCCCTCATTCCCTCACTCTGTCTCTTCTCTCTTCTCTCTTCTCTCTTCTCTCTTCTCTCAGTCTCTCTCTCTCTCTCTCTCTTCCTCCCCGAGCCATTTTCTCCTTCTTCTTCCTCTACACACGGACACACATACAAACCTAATCAAATCTTCACCAAACAAGAAACCAAGACCACCATCGTGTTCGTGGAGCTGATAGGAGTTCAAAGGTGCCATTTTCAGGTAAGGAAAACACCATTTTCACGTCGATATCACGAGGTCCGATTTGAACACTGTTCATGCAAACCTAATCTAGCTTGTTTTTGGAATTTCTAAGCTTGTAGTTGTGCTTGTGAGGTCCCAAGGAGCCTCGGAGTAGTTCGTTGGGTGAATTTGGACGTCGGGAAGGCTAGGTTCGAAGTTGGCCGAACTTTGATCGTTGTTGCAGGTATGATCGTGTGATTTTTAGGCCTTAAAACTAGTCTAACGTTGTTCTACTAGTCCTAGGCTTCATTTTGGTATAAAGAACGTGAAATTTGGTTGAAAAACGAAGGAGAAAACAAGGTTTGAAAATTACCCAGTTTTCCGGCGCCGTCGCCGGCGCCGGAGTCTCGCCGGAGAAGACAGGGGAATATTCCGTTAAGTATAACGGAATATTCCTAACGGCAGTGGACGGAATCAGTTAAGTTTAACGGAATATTCCGTCAGTTTGACGGAATATTCCTGACGGCGTCAGTTGATGCCGTCAGTGTGCAGTGCACGTGGGCCGCGCGTGGGGGCGCGTAGGTCCGTGCGTGTTCAGGCGCGTGGGGGCGCGTGCATGGTCCAAAAATTTTTCTAAAAATATGGGCGTGATCCTGAGGTTGTGTAGGTCACGTTGGTATATTCATATGTCCAATTTGAGCAATGTATGAGAAGTTATTACGAGAAGTTGCTTAGGTGCTTTTAAATTAATGTTTTCGTAACTTTGTCGCGTATAGGTGATTCGTTTTCCGAGGACGAGCGTACACACTCGAGGCAGGGGGGCTACGACCCTTCTAATTATCAGTGAGTGGGCTTTTGTTTTCCGTATATACCTATATACAGTTATATTCCCAGAAATTAAATAGAAAATGTTATTTGTTTTATGCCATGCATTATATGAATGTTGTTTACGCATCATTGCATGTATTATTGGTGATATACATACATATATACATGTGTATTTGGTGCGGTGGAAGCACAGGTAAGTGCCAGGTAAGCGGTATTCAGGTGGTTATGCATTCCTGTTTATTATGCAATAGTAGTTTGAGATGCTTAGAGAGCTCATAACCTGCACCCCCGGTGTTAGTGCTCCCGTCCAGGGCCAGGGCACAGCCTTCACGTGTATGTTCACCAGCACCGCATGCTCGTCTTGGATCCAAGTTAGGTGCAAGCCTGTCGTAGAGATCACATTAGGTGGTTCCGACTTGTAGGTGACCCGCGATTTATCGCCAGCTTCACGTGATCGTAGCACTAGAGCATACATATATATAATACACCCAGCTTGTCGTACAGACCACGTTAGGTGGTTCCGACTCGTGTGCAGATTCAGTGATTGAGTTGAGCGTGGAGCTCTAGGTGCAGCGGTACATGTCACGTTAGGTGACTCCCGGCTGCCAGTTTATATGTTGTTGATGTGATTTACGCTTGAGCATTTATATTTGATTATGAGATTCTGTCATGGCATATTCTCGAGCATAAATGGCATATCATGGAGCATGATTGACATACCTATAAATACGTATATACGTTCATTTTCTGGGAAGTATACAGGTTTTACGGCGAGGGGTTAGAATGTGTTTTGCTAAAGAGTTTTCAAAGAACTTTGTTTTTGCCCACTCACGCTTTTGTTTTTGCGCCCCTCCAGGTTCTAGTGGTCTAGAAGGTTCGGTGGTTTTCCCCAGAGGGCGTCCCGGCAATTTCTGACAGACACTCACCATTGTAGGGTCACCTTCGGGTGTACATATGTCGTATCTTTTCCTTTTGGACTGTTGTAGACTTGCTCTGAATTGTGTCTCACACACACTAGTACTTTGTATGTTATTAGGTTTTTAATTATTCGTACTTTTATATTACCTTCTTAATTAGCTTCCGCACGCGCACATGGTTACGTCACCTTCGTGTGACGGCCAGCACGCCCTGATCTCGGTCGGGGTGTGTCAGCTTGGTATCAGAGCCTAGGTTTGGCAGTCCTGTGTCTTTGTGAGTATTCTAATAGTTGGTGTCTTCTGTCAGAATCATGCCGCCTCGTCGGGAACCACGTCGCTCAGATGAGTCTAGTTTCCCTGATCTTACTCAGTTGGGGGAAGTGATTGCTACAGCCCTTCAAACAGTGATGCGCCCTCCCCAGAGGACTCCTCTGGAGACTATGTATAACTTGAAGTTGGATAAGTTTAAAGGTAACGAGGGTCACGAAGGCGCAGAACGTTGGTTAGAACACATAGAGAAGACTTTTCGTGTGTTGCATAACCAGGGGAACCTTCCAATGGAAAGGTGGGTTGAGACAACCTCTTGGTTTCTGGAGATGGAGTCTGCAGCTTGGTGGGAACAAGAACTTCGTAGGTTAACTCCAGCTCAGAGGACCGATTGGAATGTTTTCAAGGACGTGTTTCAAAGGAGATTTGTACCCCCTGAGTATATCGACCGTAAGAAACAGGAATTCACTGAATTAAAACAGCGAAAAATGACGGCTAACGAGTATTATCGTAAGTTCACTGATTTATCTCGTTACTATCCTGATGTCGCTGGTAATCCGGCGGAGATGCTTCGTCGTTTTCGCTTGGGCACTAGGAAGAAATGGCGTTCTATGGCCACTACTACTCACTGCGAGTCCTACCAGGAGTTCTATGAGATATTGTTGAGGGTAGAGGACTCAGAGAATATGTCGAGTGACAGTGACGAAAAGAAAGATGACAAGGGGAAAAGTCAAGTGTCGCTTGGGCCTCGCCAAACTCAGAACTTTAAAAGGGGTGGTGCCAGTTCGAGTTCGTCTAGTGGTGGTTTCAGTGCCTCTGGACAAGGACGTGGAGGTAGATTTTATGGAAGTGCTCGAGGCCAGAGACAAGGTGATGGTGGCCGAAACCGACCCCCATTTTGCCGGAGGTGTAATAACCGACACTTCGGCGAGTGCAGGCAGATCAACGGTGCTTGTTTCACGTGTGGACGGACGGGACATAGAGCGGTGGATTGTCCCCAGGGTCAGCAGCAGAAGCCGCAGCAGACCTTTCTGCCGCCACCTGCACCGATTCGGCAAATCCAGGGTCCGAGTACTTATGGGCAAGCAGGTAGAGGTGGTGCCTATCACTATCAAGGTGATGTTGTTCCCTATGCTCCGGGACCGTATCAATACCCCCAGGACCCGTATTCACAAGGTGGTTATCCCCCGTATCCCAGCAACTACATGCCGTATCCTCCAGCTCCAACGGGTGGTTCTCAATGGTACCAAGGAGGACAGTATCAGCAGGGTGAGATGGCCACTAGTAGTGCCGGGTCTTCGAGACAGATGGGTCAGTCCAGTCAGGGACGTGGAGCTCAAGGTCGCGGTGTTCAAGCGAGCAGAGGTCGTGGCGGACGACAGCAGGGCCAAGGGCGTATTCACAATATTTCCCTGCAGGATGCTCAGAACAACCCGGACTTGATAATGGGTACGTTAAACATTCTTGGTTATTTTGCTAGAGTCTTAATTGATTGTGGAGCTACACATTCCGTTATTTCTCATACATTTGCTCAAGTAACGCAACCTCGCCCCACACCTCTAGGGTACGATTTAGAATTCGCTATGCCTAGAGGAGAAAGATGTGTTGTAGATTGTTTATACCCAGGATGTCCAGTGATAGTAGAGGGTGTTGTTATGCCCGCTGATCTTATCCCGTTAGATATTGTCGATTTTGATGTGATTTTGGGCACGGATTGGTTGCACTTCTATCGTGCTAACATTGATTGTTACGGGAAAGTAGTTACTTTTCACCGTCCTGGATTACCTGAGGTTACTTTTGTGGGTGAGCAGAGTGGAGTAAGACATGGTGTTATTTCAGCTTTGCGAGCAAAGAAGTTGTTGACTAAAGGTTGTCAGGGGTATCTAGCTCATGTGGTGCTAGAAGAGACTGTTCCTAGCAGAATTGAGGATGTGAGAGTGGTTAGACACTTCCCTGATGTTTTTCCTGAAGATTTACCTGGTTTACCCCCAGATCGAGATGTGGAGTTCAATGTTGAGTTACTTCCAGGTACTAATCCTATTTCTTTAACTCCTTATCGTATGGCTCCTGCTGAGTTAAGGGAATTGAAAGTTCAGTTACAGGAATTAGTGGATAAAGGATTCATTCAGCCTAGTACTTCACCTTGGGGCGCTCCAGTGTTGTTTGTGAAAAAGAAAGATGGGACTTTGAGGCTATGTATCGACTACAGACAATTGAATCGGGTGACGATTAAAAACCGTTATCCATTGCCTCGTATCGACGATTTGTTTGATCAGCTGAGAGGTGCTTGTGTATTTTCTAAGATAGACTTGAGGTCTGGGTACTATCAGCTGAAGATTAGTAGGGATGATGTTCCTAAGACGGCGTTCAGGACTCGTTACGGTCATTACGAGTTTCTGGTTATGCCATTTGGGTTGACTAATGCACCAGCAGCTTTTATGGATTTAATGAACCGGGTATTTCAGCCTTACCTGGATAGATTTGTCATTGTCTTCATTGACGATATTCTGGTGTATTCTAAGTCCAAAGCGGAACATGTTCGACATCTTACTTTGGTGTTGAAAAGGTTGAGAGAACACCAATTGTATGCTAAGTTTAGCAAGTGCCAGTTCTGGTTAGATCAAGTCGCGTTTTTGGGGCACATCATTTCTGCTCAAGGTATTCTTGTTGATCCTCAAAAGGTTGCAGCTGTGGAGAGTTGGGAGCAACCACGAACCGTCACTGAGGTGAGAAGTTTCATTGGTTTGGCGGGATATTATCGGAGATTCGTTAAGGATTTTTCGGTGATTGCCTTGCCACTGACGAGGTTAACAAGGAAAGATGTTAAGTTTGAGTGGAATGATAAGTGTGAGCAGAGTTTCCAGCAGTTGAAGCATTGTCTTACTAATGCACCTGTTTTGGCACTCCCGGACGATAGTGGTGATTTTGAGGTTTATAGTGATGCTTCTTTGAATGGTCTGGGATGTGTATTGATGCAGCATGGTAGGGTGATTGCTTATGCTTCGCGGCAGTTGAAAACCCATGAGATGAATTACCCTACACATGATTTGGAATTGGCTGCTATCATCTTTGCGTTGAAGTTGTGGAGACACTATCTTTACGGAGAGAAGTGTAGGATCTTCACAGATCACAAGAGTCTTCAGTATCTCTTCACCCAGAAGGAACTTAATCTTCGTCAACGGAGGTGGCTGGAGTTGCTCAGCGATTACGATTGCACGATTGATTATCACCCTGGTCGTGCGAACGTAGTAGCCGATGCACTTAGCAGGAAGTCACATGGTCGTATCAATGCGTTGTACGCTAGTCGTATTCCTCTTTTGGTGGACTTGCGTGCTACAGGAGTAAGGTTAGAAGCAGAAGATCGAGATGTGGCATTACTTGCTAATTTTCAAGTTAGACCAATCTTGGTTGATCGGGTGCTTGAAGCTCAGGTAGCTGATGAACAGATTCAAGAACTAATTCGAGCTCGAGATCAAGGAAGGAGGCGAGATCTCAGAGTTCGTGATTCTGATGGCATGTTGATGTTAGAGGGTAGAATGTTCGTGCCTAGTAATGTGGAGTTGAAGAAGGAAATCCTCGATGAAGCACATATCTCGGCCTATGCCATGCACCCAGGAGCAACCAAAATGTATCATACCATTCGACCATTTTACTATTGGCCGGGTATGAAAAGGGAGATAGCTGAGTATGTGAGTAGTTGTGCTGTTTGTCAGCAGGTTAAAGCAGAAAGAAAGAAGCCGTTTGGATTGTTACAGCCGCTTCCCGTTCCAGAGTGGAAATGGGAAAATATCACTATGGATTTTGTGTACAAGTTGCCGCGTACACATAATGGCTTTGATGGCATTTGGGTGATCGTTGATCGGCTCACTAAGTCGGCGCATTTCATTCCAGTGAGAGAGAAGTACTCTTTGAGCCGGTTAGCAGAATTGTTTATCTCAAAGGTTGTGAAGTACCATGGTGTCCCTGTAAGTATTGTCTCGGATCGTGATCCACGATTCACATCGAAGTTTTGGGTAGCTTTTCAAGAAGCTTTGGGTACGAGACTACTTTACAGTACGGCATATCATCCACAGACAGACGGACAGTCAGAGAGAACTATTCAGACCTTGGAAGATATGCTGCGAGCATCAGTGTTACAGTTCAGTGATGCTTGGCATCAGCGGTTAGATTTGATGGAATTTGCTTACAACAACAGTTTCCATTCGAGCATTGGCATGGCGCCATTCGAAGCTTTGTATGGTAGATCTTGTCGCACTCCGTTATGTTGGTCAGAAGTTGGCGAAAGAGTCTTGGTAGGTCCGGAGATTGTCGAGGAAACTACTCAAAATGTTCAGGTAATTAGGTCTAACCTGAAAGCAGCTCAAGACAGGCAGAAAAGTTTAGCAGATCGGCATGCTACGGACAGAACGTATGAGGTCGGAGATTGGGTATTTCTGAAGCTTTCACCATGGAGAGGTGTTGTGCGGTTTGGAAAGAAGGGGAAGTTGAGTCCCAGGTATATCGGACCGTACCTAGTCACAGAAAGAGTTGGTGAGGTAGCTTACAGGTTAGAGTTGCCTCCGGAGTTGGCTAAAGTGCATAACGTTTTTCACGTGTCTATGCTCCGACATTACGTTGCTGATCCATTGCATGTGATACCTCCTCAACCGTTAGAGATAAATCCAGATTTGACGTACGACGAGGAACCGTTAACGATCTTGGATTGGAAAGAGAAGGTTCTAAGGAACAAAACAGTGAATTTGGTGAAAGTTCTGTGGAGGAATCACTCGGTTGAAGAAGCGACATGGGAGACAGAAAATAGAATGAGGGATTTGTATCCTAGATTATTCTTTGACTAATAGGGGTGTATTTTGGTTGTTTTGAATTTCGGGACGAAATTCTATTAAGGAGGGTAGGTTGTAACATCCCGTCCCGAAACTAACGAGACGTACATTTAAAATGACAATTTTACCCCTAATCTATTCGTTTACGTGTATATTTGTGTTGTGTGGGTGGTGGGACCACACACAATCATACATTTTTTCTTTCTTTCCGGGATTCCCTCCCTCATTCCCTCACTCTATCTCTTCTCTCTTCTCTCTTCTCTCTTCTCTCTTCTCTCAGTCTCTCTCTCTCTCTCTCTCTTCCTCCCCGAGCCATTTTCTCCTTCTTCTTCCTCTACACACGGACACACATACAAACCTAATCAAATCTTCACCAAACAAGAAACCAAGACCACCATCGTGTTCGTGGAGCTGATAGGAGTTCAAAGGTGCCATTTTCAGGTAAGGAAAACACCATTTTCACGTCGATATCACGAGGTCCGATTTGAACACTGTTCATGCAAACCTAATCTAGCTTGTTTTTGGAATTTCTAAGCTTGTAGTTGTGCTTGTGAGGTCCCAAGGAGCCTCGGAGTAGTTCGTTGGGTGAATTTGGACGTCGGGAAGGCTAGGTTCGAAGTTGGCCGAACTTTGATCGTTGTTGCAGGTATGATCGTGTGATTTTTAGGCCTTAAAACTAGTCTAACGTTGTTCTACTAGTCCTAGGCTTCATTTTGGTATAAAGAACGTGAAATTTGGTTGAAAAACGAAGGAGAAAACAAGGTTTGAAAATTACCCAGTTTTCCGGCGCCGTCGCCGGCGCCGGAGTCTCGCCGGAGAAGACAGGGGAATATTCCGTTAAGTATAACGGAATATTCCTAACGGCAGTGGACGGAATCAGTTAAGTTTAACGGAATATTCCGTCAGTTTGACGGAATATTCCTGACGGCGTCAGTTGATGCCGTCAGTGTGCAGTGCACGTGGGCCGCGCGTGGGGGCGCGTAGGTCCGTGCGTGTTCAGGCGCGTGGGGGCGCGTGCATGGTCCAAAAATTTTTCTAAAAATATGGGCGTGATCCTGAGGTTGTGTAGGTCACGTTGGTATATTCATATGTCCAATTTGAGCAATGTATGAGAAGTTATTACGAGAAGTTGCTTAGGTGCTTTTAAATTAATGTTTTCGTAACTTTGTCGCGTATAGGTGATTCGTTTTCCGAGGACGAGCGTACACACTCGAGGCAGGGGGGCTACGACCCTTCTAATTATCAGTGAGTGGGCTTTTGTTTTCCGTATATACCTATATACAGTTATATTCCCAGAAATTAAATAGAAAATGTTATTTGTTTTATGCCATGCATTATATGAATGTTGTTTACGCATCATTGCATGTATTATTGGTGATATACATACATATATACATGTGTATTTGGTGCGGTGGAAGCACAGGTAAGTGCCAGGTAAGCGGTATTCAGGTGGTTATGCATTCCTGTTTATTATGCAATAGTAGTTTGAGATGCTTAGAGAGCTCATAACCTGCACCCCCGGTGTTAGTGCTCCCGTCCAGGGCCAGGGCACAGCCTTCACGTGTATGTTCACCAGCACCGCATGCTCGTCTTGGATCCAAGTTAGGTGCAAGCCTGTCGTAGAGATCACATTAGGTGGTTCCGACTTGTAGGTGACCCGCGATTTATCGCCAGCTTCACGTGATCGTAGCACTAGAGCATACATATATATAATACACCCAGCTTGTCGTACAGACCACGTTAGGTGGTTCCGACTCGTGTGCAGATTCAGTGATTGAGTTGAGCGTGGAGCTCTAGGTGCAGCGGTACATGTCACGTTAGGTGACTCCCGGCTGCCAGTTTATATGTTGTTGATGTGATTTACGCTTGAGCATTTATATTTGATTATGAGATTCTGTCATGGCATATTCTCGAGCATAAATGGCATATCATGGAGCATGATTGACATACCTATAAATACGTATATACGTTCATTTTCTGGGAAGTATACAGGTTTTACGGCGAGGGGTTAGAATGTGTTTTGCTAAAGAGTTTTCAAAGAACTTTGTTTTTGCCCACTCACGCTTTTGTTTTTGCGCCCCTCCAGGTTCTAGTGGTCTAGAAGGTTCGGTGGTTTTCCCCAGAGGGCGTCCCGGCAATTTCTGACAGACACTCACCATTGTAGGGTCACCTTCGGGTGTACATATGTCGTATCTTTTCCTTTTGGACTGTTGTAGACTTGCTCTGAATTGTGTCTCACACACACTAGTACTTTGTATGTTATTAGGTTTTTAATTATTCGTACTTTTATATTACCTTCTTAATTAGCTTCCGCACGCGCACATGGTTACGTCACCTTCGTGTGACGGCCAGCACGCCCTGATCTCGGTCGGGGTGTGTCAGCTGTTTTATTCACACTCCATATAATGTTGAATACATCTCATGCTGAATGCACCACATCCAGTTTTTTATTTAAAGTTTGTCTTGATACACCTCATGTATTGCCGATTAGTACTACGCTCTAGTGATATTCATCTTCACTTGTAAGTGAGAGCTATTAAGTTCGATTCTGGTCAAATACGAATTTGAACCACATTATTGTTAGCTCATTGTGAAGCTAACCCATCCCCCTTCCCTTTATTATAGATAATACCATTTCTTCAAAAGAAAAAAATACACCTCATCTACTTTTCCATACTACCCTTACACCACATACTTTAAAATACACCCCCATATCGGAACTTTTCTGCATTTTGCGCCTCAATTCTGCTATATATTGATCAACTAAAGCAGCATCATCTACTTCACTTTCACAACATATATTTCGACTTAAGTTGTCCATTTTTTCAATAATTGGAAGGAATAATACATTTTTCACAAGCATGCTGCGTTTAGTGATTCAAATACAGGGTAAGGGTATAGAGTCTAAAAAAATATATCGCAGACAATAAACATTCAATCTGAATACACATCGAAAATGATTTCGCGTGTATTAAAAAGTAATTTTCTTTTTTAACATCTTTGGAGGCTTAAATAGTCGTTTCATATCATGGTATATAATTTGTTTAATAATAAATTTTAGGGGAAACTTGATATAAGTCTAATTTTTTGAGCTAATAGTAGGAATAGTCCAACTTATTAAAATAAGTCTAATTTGGTATATTTAATTATTTAATTATCAATAGTTATCTATTCAATTATAAGATTTATTATATAAATCAAATTTCTTCCCAATTATCTCTTTGCTTATTTCTTTTTATTTATATTTTTGTTATTTCTCGTTCTTCCTCTTGCTTTAAACCCTATTTATAGATTTTATTTTAATTTTTATAATCAACCTATATCAAAGGTTGATCATATTTATCTACCTATATAACAAATTCTTTTTTTTATTTTTATAATTAACCTGTCACAGATTAATGTGTCTTACTTGTAGCTATGTTATGTTTTTTTTCTACCTTTTAATTAGGTTTCATATCTCACGTATATGCATAATATACACATTTATATATTTGTTACTTGAGTTAGGGTAGAATGTTTTGTAGATAAATTTATGTTAGTCTATTAGCCTTTTTTTTTTTTTTTTTGGTTATAAGATATTAAATATATTTTTTGGAGTTGGAAAATGCATAATATTAGAAGATTTTAATTGATTTTTAATATTTTTAGAAAATATAAAATGAGTATAAAAAAAATAAAAACATATAATTAAATAACTGGACTCACTCCAAAAAACACTTTATGTTTTTGGACTTGGATCTAAAAACCCCTAAATTTTATGTGGGGTGTATCCAACAATATGTGGGTGCAAATCAAAACTGTATATTCAACAGAGGAAAGTTTTCATATCAGTAAATATTTTTGTGTGGGTAATTTCTTTTAAAATTTTATAGTGCCTAAATAGTCATTTCACATTAAGATACATGAGTCATTTAATAATAAATTTTTATGTGGGATGTATTCAAGAATATACGAGGTGCTAATAAAAAAACTCAAAAATAATTCCTTCTTTCCATTATCATTGCTAAGACAGTAAAACCCACCCATTGAAATAAAATCCTCATTCACAAAATGAATTGTTTCATGCAATTACAAATTACAAAATCGATTGCAGCAAGTTTTTGTTATTCGACGGTAATAAAATTCATGTTATTCAAAGATAATAAAATTCTTTGTTTCGTTTAACACCTAAATCTGTGAGGATTCCAGTTGACGGTTACCAATTTTTGGTTAGTTATCCAAATTTATCAATTTTTGTGTACTTAAATAGGATCGTTCACAAGGCGATGCCTCTACATTTAACATTGAGGCTGCACCTTGGATGTGGATAGTGTGGGTGTAGGATTTGGATTGTGTGGTGTGTATGTAGAAAATGTGGGGTATATATAAGGAGTATAGTGTTTGACAGTATAATGGGAAAGTACGTGAAGGTCCGTCAAGATCAAATTTAATTGGAAAAGCAAATGTGAGATGCTTTAAGTCTGTGAGATATATTCAATAATGAGACATGAATAAAACTACCCAACTTTAAATCTTCTTTTGGTAATTGAAAATGTATATTAAGCAAACGATATTAAGGACTCAGAGAAAATACTAGAAAAATAAAATACAGGATCAATACAAATTTACACATGCAGAGAGAAGTGACAATAGGCAAGGCAAGAAGCAGAAAAATCACACTAAAAATTCTCACAACAAAGTTGTAGGAAGAGAGGAAATTGAGAGATAGGTAGGAATGGAAATAAATGGAAGAGAGATGCACATCAGAGTAATTCTACTGGTAGTGGTGGTTTAGTGTCGGAAATAGTGTCAAATGGTGAATTATTTCATTGACAAAGAAAAGTTAATACGACTATTTAGGATGCTCCATAATATATGATATTTAGGGGTTATAATTATTATATTTTGATATTTGTATATTTAAATAAAGATTTAATAGTTAAAACATTTAGAGTATTTCATACTCCTTAAAATTTCCATATAAAAAACAAATGGTAATGGTCCCAAAAATAAAAACCAGAGAAGCTATAGATGAGAAATGGTTAAACAATTAGTAATACTTACTCGCACTTTTTTCATATGAAACATGGTGTAATCGACATATTAGGTATTGTCACACCATAAAGTTAAAATACGATGCTGAGGCGGGGATCAATTTGAGCCACACCAGTGTAATGTTTCCGTGCAAGTGAATCTCCTTCAAAGAAGCAATAAGGAAATCCCTGTATATATGTACTAGTACTACCATTACAAAGTGAAAGGACAAGGATTTTCCACAATAAAAGTGGAAGACTGACCATGACAAGTTTCCAGGAAGCTTCCTTGTTGGGGCGCGTTATCTTTCTTTACCTCCTCTTATTCGCAAAGTCATTGGATGCAAGACTTTCTGTCCAGCTTTCTTATCAGAAAAGATATTCATGCCTCTCTGTTTTTTCTAAAAAGGAAAGGGTAATGCTTATGTCTCCCACTAATCTAGGCTTTTTCACACGAGCATCCCAATGAAAAGAAGCAAAAAAATCACAATGAAAATCTCACAGCAAAGTTGTAGGAAGAGAGGAAATTAAGAGAGAGGTAGGAATGAAGTAAATGGGAGGAAGATGGTCAACAAAGTAATTCTACTAGTAGTGGTAGTGGTAGTGGTAGTTGTTGGGACCACATGATATAGTCGAGATAGTGTGAGATGGTGAATTATTTTATTGGTGAATTATTTCATTAACAAATAAAAGTTAGTATGATTATTTACCTAAGTAGGAGCAAAATAACCAAAATCCTTGGGTGGTCTTTAGTATGGGATACTCCATTGTTTTAACTGTTATATTTTGATATTTGTATTTTTAACAAAAATTTAATAATTAAAACATTCACTACTTAATACCAAGGTTTTAAAAAACACTAGGCGCTAATTGGATGGTGAGCTAAGGCCTAACGCCTAGGGGGCTAGGCGACCGAGGTGAATTTAAGTAAATTTACTATCTATCATTTAAATTAATTGAATTTACAATATTGTGTGTGTGTGTGTGTAAATGAATTGAATTAAGGGAGCGTTATATATATTGACAAAAACTTTTAATATATTTTAAAGAACTCCACTAGTTTTTAAACATGTTAAGGAGAGACAAAAACATAAAAACAACTAAAACCCAGCCCAAAAACATGGAAACAATGTTTTCAATTATCAGCCACACCCCTAAGGCTTTAGGGCTGTTAATAAAACTCAGCGCTCACAACTTCAACAACCCATCCTGGACTATTTCTGCAGAATCAGTTTGTATCATTTATTACTAGAATCAATTCAATCCATCATCGACCATTTTTGCAGAATCAGTTCAATCATTCATCGACTATTTTTGCAAAATCAATTCAATCTGTCATCGACCATTTTTGCAGAATCAGTTCAACCCGTCGTCGACCATTTTTACAAAATCAGTTTAACCTCTTTTCGACCGTTTTTGCAGAATCAGTTAAACCGGTCATTGACCATTTTTGCATAATCGATTCAACTTGTCATCCTTCAGCTCAACCCATCATTGACCATTTTTGCATAATCAATTCAACATGTCCTTGACCGTTTTTGCATAATCAGTTCAACTCATCCGCATTTCAACTCATCCTCTACCATTTTGGCTGAATTAGTTCAACCCGTCCTCAACCGTTTTTGCAAAATCAGTTCAATGCAGTTCAACCCATCCTCAACCATTTTTGTTGAATTAGTTTAACCTGTCCTCGACCATTTTTTGTAGAATCAGTTCAACGTTTTTGCAAAATCAGTTCATCCCATCATCGACAGTTTTTTTAGAATCAGTTCAACCCGTCCTCGATCGTTTTTGTAGAATCAATATCCATCTTCGACCATTTTTGCAGAATTAGTTCAACTCGTATTCGATAAATGACAATGTTTACAAAATTTCACTAATTCATCTTTTGGTTTATTAAGTCGTGGGTGTGTTCGATAAATTTTACATTTGCAAAATCTAATTCTTGTATTATTTTTTTCCCTTTACAAATTCGAATTTTTGATAGATTTTTTTTTGTTAACAGAGGTTGAAATAAAACAATAGAATTTTGGGGGAGAGAAGCAAGGCAAAGGCTAGGTCTTCTAATTCAGAATTTGTTTGATTTGAAACTCATCTTAAATTGGTCAATGGAAGGTTATTTGTGATAAATTGTGTTTGATTTGAATATCATATATTATAAAGTAGTAAGAACATCCTGCAATCCAATTTCAAGGCACATTGAACTTGAAAAGGGAAAAAAGAAGGGAATTATACCTATCTAACAAATAATTAAAACTAGATGGGAACTTTAATTGTCCAACTAGGAATGGGAATGAGATGATAAACTGGGTAGAGGTCGTAGATCCACAAGTTCATTCATTCATTTGAATAATTAAATTGAATAATTAAACGGAACCACCAATGTGGTCTATACGACAGGTTAGGTGTAAATAAATACGCTCAAGTGCTACGATCACGTGAAGGCTGTGCAAAGTATCGCAAGTCACCTACGAGTCGGAACGACCTAATGTGGTTTGTACGACAGGCTGTCACCTGCCTTGGATCCAAAGTGAGCATGTGGTGCGGGAGGTGAACGATCACATGAAGGCTAGGCCCTGTCCTCGGGAGAAGCACGAAGATTGGGGTGCAGGATATAATTCACTAAAAACAACTCATCAAAATCATACACACTACTATCACAACCATCACAATCATCACTATATACTTACCTGAAGCTTACCTAAGTGTCCACAGTGTCGAGCGGTAATATGCACAGCTATATTAAAGCATACTCTAATATGTAATGCATATGACATGGCATTTAAAACGTAAAAACCATTTAAACAATTCTTGGGAAACATAAGGTATATATATGTATATTTATACATATATATATATATAACCAAAAGCCCACTCACTGGTATGTAGTCAGGTCGTAACCCCCAAGTCTTGCCTGGCTGCGCTTGTCCTCTGGAAACGTCTCACCTATATGTGAAACACTTATTTTAACGTTTTAAGCACATAGCCATCACTTTGTAATAACTTCTCATACGTTGCTCAATTGGGGTGTTTGAATATACCATCATGGCCTACTCAACACCATGAACATCTCCATATTTTTTGAATAATTTTCCGACTTCCCACGCGCCCTCACGCGCTGGCCAAGGCACATTCCTAGCACGCTGATGGTAACCCTAACACCGTTAGGGAATATTCCGTTAAATATACCTAACGCCGTTAAGAATATTCCATCAAAGTTTACGAAATATGCTCTGTCTTCTCCGGTGGTTCGCCGGGATCAGTCGTCGGCCACCGCTGCACTAGCCGGTTTCTGGAAAAACTTTGAATCTCAATATCTCCGTTGTTTCAACACCAAATTTCATGAATTGTATATCAAATTGAAGCCCTGAACTAGAAAAACACGATCTCACCCATTTGGGGTCCTAAATTCGATGGAAAATGACCGGAAAAATCCTTGAAAAAACCGGCTACTCTTGCCAACCCACTACCGAGCTTATTTCAACGTCCAAACTTAACCAAAAGTAGTCTAAACCACTAGAGGAGTTGTAATAATACATTTCTAAGCCTCAATAGTAAGTAAAACCTCGACAATCACGTCGGGGAAACAAGGTAGCCCACCGGAGCTTCTAAGTTCTCAGGTTCTCGTGAACTATTCTTCGTCCCAGAGGTGTCACTCGACTCGTGGAGCCACAAAGAAGATGATAGTGACCTCCAATCACTCGATATGTGAGTGATTGATGGTGTTTGAAGGTTGGAGAACTCAGTTGTACGGACAAAAAGGAAATTTCGAGAGAAAGAGGAGAGAGAGGAAGGTTGCATGTGTGAGTATGTGTGGCTCACGAGATTGGGCAATTTTAAATTGCCTCAAATCCTATTGGGCTACAAGCTTAGGCTAACCATTTGGTCTAAAAACAACCCTACAATTTTAATTGGACCCAAGAAAGTAGGAAGTGAAATAATTGGTCCATTTTCTTAGCCCACTTATACATTCACATCACAACGTTTCAAGGACAAACTCGTCATTTCCACGCTATCAAGAATAAAATATATTATAATTCGGGATGGGTCGTCATAGTGGGGTCCGTCTCAAGTTACTTAAGTATTTAACAGAAAAATTAACAGAAAACATGAGGTATGAGATTGTGGTTCGATCCATAATCAAAGTAATTTTGTGTAATTTATTTTTATAAATATTATATGAGGTGGGAGTTTTAGGTTAATAGTTTGGTGGGAAATATGTGGGGCCTTAAAAGAGAAAAGAATAGGATAATATATTCAAAAGTTAAGTGAGAAAAAAAAAGAAAAGGAATTGTTATTAGCACTCCAAAAATCTCATTCTACACTCCAAACTTTCTATGTTTGGAAAGAAAAATATAATTGTGAGGAGTGTAGAATGAGATTTTTGGAATGCCAATAACACTTCCCCAAAAAAATTGAATAACGAAAACATAAAGTCATCTAAAGAAGCAAGAGTAAAACGACGACGTCAAGCTGTTATATTAAACAGCCAAATTATTATCTTCTTCACGAGTTCGTGCCGTCGGCTTTGCATCTAAAAAGTTTTCAGATTCTAGCGAAGTCCTTCACATGGCCTTGTCCAGTCCCACCCAACCCACCTTTCCCCCTAGTCCTGCCTAGTCGTGCCTAACCCCACCCAAGCGCCCGCCGAATAAGCTATTCCGATTTCACAACCGATTCGAGATTAATCGCAGCGGCTGCCCACTGTCTAACGCTTAGGCGGCCGCCTAAGCCATCTTTTAGAACACTACTTAATATTATGATTTAAGTGGTATTATTTCTCTTTACTTGTAAGTAAAGAGATTTTAGATTCTTATTAAAAACGAATTTGAACCACATTATTATAGCTAATCCATTATGATTTTTCGTCTACCCTTCACTTTAATGTAGATAATATAATTTTCTAAAAAAAACAATTAAAATATCTAAAATATCGCATACTTCCAAGTACCATAAATTTTTCAAACAATTGGTAATGGTAAAAAATAAAAAATAAAAAAGAAAAATACAGAGAAGCTATAAATTAGAAATTGTTAAACAATTAGTAAGCGATATTGAGAGGGGGGCTGAAAGTGAAAGGACAAATATTTTCCGAAAAAAAGTGGAAGACTGACTTGATTTCCAATACTAGTTCCAAAGTGCAAGGAAAAACTATTTTCTAAAAAAAAAAATTGGAAGACTGTCTCTGATTTCCAATACTAGTTCAAAAGTGCAGGGACAACTTTTTTCTACAAAACAAAAAAAAAATGGAAGACTAACTGAGAAATTTCCAAAAAGCTTCTCTGTTGGGACGTTGTTATCTTTCTTTACCTTTTCTCTCCTCACCAAAGTGATTGGATGCAAGACTTCTGACTTCTCTGCAAGTTCCCTGCTTTCTAATCAGAAAACATATTCATGTCTCTGTTTTATTTTATTTTATTTATTTTTTTATTTTTTTGAAGAGGAAAATAATTATGTCACCCACTACGAAACTTCAATCTAGGTTTTCTCACACGAGCAGAAAAGGGGTAATCCAACACATAAGGCCATCTGGGCATTTGCACAATATTAGCCCAAAAATTCAACAAATTAGCTTCCAACTAAAAATCGTTTTGCAAATGGGCATATTTTGGGGGCTCAAAGCAGCACCAGATGGGCTAAAAAGTGTCAGAGCCCAGGTACTGTATCACGCTCCGACCCGAGATGATAATGTTTCTTACTCTCAAGCTAATCACATCACAATTATAGAAGTAGAAACTTCTATGATCAAGATGCGATAAAATTAAATAAATAAAATAAAAATGAAATCGGAGCATTCATTGAAAATTAAAATTCTGAAGCGAAAGCTTAGTGATAATAATAATTTACATAAGGATTTACAGCTCAAAAGGCATACAACAAAGGTTCTTCATTCTTTTGGCTAGAACCTAACTATTACAGATGAACAGTCTAACAATAACTTTTAGTTTCCAACTGTTGCATCAAGACCTTAGGTTTGCGGCTCAATACCTGTAAGAACCATAAAGGGGTGAGGAAGACCACATCACAGAAGGGACATAACCTCATCATGAATAATTGATCAAACTAAACTAACTGACACATAATCATAGATTTCAAGCATAAGAAATTAGAAACAACGGTTCCATGATGAATGCATGAATGTTCCCTCATTCCCACCTCTATTGTCATTGATCCATACTCCAAAAACAGAGGTCTCACACGTCTTATATCAGGCTTTGGACTCGAGTATCTTGTTACATGAATTATCACCCATGATACACATTCGTTCACTTTCCATTGTTCTTTCAAATCAAAATGTTCTTCTCTCAGTCACCAAAGTCCCTCACATAATGATCGTCTTTACCGTCGATCATTTGTGCTTACCGAAAACCCTGGTCCTTATGAGAGTTGAATGAAGTTTTCCAATACATCATACCACTCCAAATTCATCACGACACAAGCCCATGTAACTCCCACGATCCATGCCTCTCATCATTGCAATGCATGAAATAAATTCCGTTTCATATATGCATGCCATAATTATTTGATCTATAAGAATAATGTCAACATATAACTCCATATAATCTCAAGCATATTATCCAGAAGAGTAATTGGCCGCACCAATCATTCTAATTACCAATTCTTACATACTAACAAGAACAAGTTACAGTTCACATAGCTTAATAAGGCCAAACATCCCCATTATTAAGTATAAACCGTTGTTAGCATTCAAGAATCACTGCCCCAAAACGAAGACCCTATAGAAGGTATAGTTCACTTCCTAGACTTAAAATTCAAAAGATTGCAGTGCTTTAAAGTGGTGGAACTAGAATCAGGATTCAGGTATGTAGGACAATAACTTTCCAAACATCAGGATATATTCAAAATCCAATCAGTTTTATGCTCATGGTGCACGGTCTGACTAGCTAAGCTATATGAGTTGATGTAAACATGCTAAAACGAAATCAGAAAAAACAGAAGAGAGGTGACAAAAAGTCTCTGTTCCTACCTGATTTTCTAAAGATGTGGTGATCGGATTGACTTTAAATTTGTATATGTTATCGTACTCGAACAGACGAACAAGATTCGTGAAGAATACTTTTCGATTTGAGTTACATAAGATGGATATATTGAATCATCAAGAGCAGAATAAATAGAATAGACATGTTCTCAAGAGCAGGATTCATGTCCCCTTCCTTGTACAGAACCTAAATAGGATTGACATGTTCTCAGCACGATTCCCTAACATGATGCAAATGATGTCTTCAGAAAATGAACCTTAAGATTAGGACTGACATGGGCAGCCCCCATGACGTTGCGAGTTTCCAAGGTGGCCACTTTCAGCATTAGGCAAGTTGACCAGATTGTTGATCAGGACCTGTAGCTCGTTCTCATAAACAGCAAAGCGCGTGCAGAAATGCTATTTTATTTGAAGACACTGAATATTCAATCAAGTACAGTTTATTTAAAGACACTGAATATTCAATGAAGTACATCTGACAAGAATTCAGATATGTCGCTGTCTCTACAGTCAATGGGGAAAGCTCCTGTGGTTCGAATATGGTCAAGAGTCCTCCATAGACCATGCTTCCGCACTGCTTGATTTCCTGTCCTGAATCCTCGCCCGGAAATTGTTGTATCTGTCTCAATTGAATGTTTAAAAAATTCACCAAGCTTCTTCTCTTCATTAGACATTGTCGAACTAGACCCAGAAGACGTCTGAGAGACCAGCCACATATGGGCCAACACTTGGCGGATACCAAATTCAACCTCCAGGCTCAGATTCCGATAACCATTAAACCCTAGCCATGCGGACATCATCATTGCAGCCAGAATTAACCCTGAAAGCAACCTAGGAAGGCCATACAGCATCTGAATTGATGTTATTCTACTGTGTCCTTTCAGCATCCTTAGAATACTAGTAACGATAGGTTCTGCCGAAGGGGAGAAAACTGCTTTAGTCTCTGACAGGTCGTGATGACCGAGCCTTTCTACCTCGGTGTCCTTGTTTAATGTCCGTCTCCCAACCAAGATTACTTGGATTTGCTGCTCAAATTTCATACCTAAATCTTCAAAGAAGGCTTGTACTTGAAGAAAAAGGGAATTGCACTTGTGATCATCCATAATTTCGGAGTCATTACACTCTGAGCATTGCTTCCGACCATCAGGAAGTAAAAAATATTTGGTCGCCCATGGCTCCATTCTTTGACAGCCACAACACCTAGGAGTTCCGTCGCGCTCATGAGAGGGGCAGTATTTTTGTAGCCAGAAAGGATGTTGCCTATACTCAATACGACCGTCTGATTTTCTAGTAGGGATAAAAGTCTTGCAAACATCACAGTTTGGATGGTGCTGCGCCTTATAGCAGGATATGTGGTAAGGGCTGTGACTGTCATCTCTAGGAGCAGAAAACTCAAGATCTGTAATTGGAAGATTACAAGTGATGCAAACAAAACATTCAGGATGCCAAAAAGCTCCAATGCATCCTAAATACCGCCCACGAATATTCCTGTTGCAGCCAGCACATACCCTGAATCCATCATTATTGCCACATGGTGGACAAGAATCCAAGTTCAAGCTTAGCTCCTCTAACAGACGTTCATCCCTTGTTGTAACGATGATTCTGCTACCCAGACCAAACCAGTTTTTATTTCCAGCCACTCTTGCTAGTTGGCCTAACTGATCCACACCATCAAGAACGAGAAGAACCTTTTTATTATTAAAACATTTCTTTGTCATTACGGTACCAGCATAATCGTCCTCAACTTGTGTATTGGTTTTCAGAACAGAGGAAAGAAGCTGATTTTGCAGATGAAGGAGACCGTATGTTGCAGAAACCGTTCCAACATCAGCAAGAAAACAACTGACTTCAAAATAATGGGAAAATTCGTCATAAAATTGTCTAGCAGTGAGCGTCTTACCTATGCCGGCTTTCCCACATATGCCTATAAAACGAACATCGTTTGCTTCTAGATCCAAAAGCAAATGTAATTTTTTCAGTCTAAAATCAATTCCCGCCATCTTCTTTGCAGAACCTAACAATTTGAAAGTGGGATGCACTTTGTTACACACTATTTTGACAATCTCGTTGATAAGCTCAGTCTCATAACTGCGACACAGAAAATGAAGTAATCGTCAAACACTCGCTTTTTTTATTTATTTATTTATTTATAATATGAATATTATAAATAATTGAAGTACAACAAATTTCCATTCGTTTATTCGTACCTATAGTCATCTGACTTCATCCCTGCTATAACGCTCACTTTCTGTAAAGCACGTCTCCATTCTTGCACCCTTCTCATGTCCTCGCTAATTCTTTCATGCTCGTCAAAGGCCGCTTCGAAAGTTCCTTTTTGCTCTCGAACAAGGGAGGGCTCTACACCATAGAATATTGGAATGATTGCATTCCTTACTTCCATGCATTTAAGTATATGTAAAAGTTCATTCAAACACCAAGTAGAAGAAGCATAGTTTGGTGACAGAACAATGATGGCAAACTGTGATTCTTCGACAGCAGTCGAGAGAGTTGAAGAAATATTGGTGCCTCTTTCAATTCCCGAATTGTCCCTGAAAGTCCTAATTGCTTGGAGGACCAGAGCGTTGTACAAATGATCTGTGAAAGTCTTGCGGGTGTCTTTGTTGAATAAGAAGAGTATCCAAGATAACTCTAATGATCCCAAGAAGAAGAAAATAGAACACACTCTTAAAGAAAGCTCACAAAACAAACTAATTAGCAAAGCTTTTCTTATTTAGCTCTAGGCTTTGTTTTTCCTTGGATGATTTACAATGCTTGAGAACTTGGGTATTTATAGCAAACCAAATGATTAAACTAAGATTATTTATTACCACACAAAACACATTAATTGCACCTAATAATTTTTATTCAACCATACCTAACATTGCCTAACTTTCCTTGCCTAACTTTGACATTGATTTTCAACACTCCCCCTCAATGTCAGCTCTCATTCTTTGCACTGTGCTGAGCAGACAGCGAAAATTTTCGAGCTTGCCTGTACTTAAACTTTTTGTGAACAAGTCCGCAACTTGATCATTCGTCTTGACTTGTCTCATCTCAATCTTTTCTTGTAGAACCTTTTCTCTGATAAAGTGGTAGTGCACTTCCACATGTTTAGTTCTTGCATGAAAGACTGGATTTTCCGCCAAGCGAATTGCCGATTGGTTATCACAGTACAATGGTACTGGATAATCTACTGGTTGATGTAGATCACTCATCAACTGTACCAGCCATGCATTCTCTTGAGCTGCCATTGCTGCTGCTCTATCCTCTGCTTCTGTGGTTGACAAAGATACCGTTGGCTGTCTCTTGCTACACCAAGAGATGGTTCCAAAACCAAGCTTAAACACATACCCAGTTGTTGATCTCCTGGTGTCATGATCTCCCGCATAGTCAGCATCACAGTAACCAACT